>NC_072733.1:104596151-104787984 GCF_026930045.1 Uloborus diversus
CTGAAATAAATTTACTGAAGCAGCTTTGCATAAGGAATTAAATTTGTGATTTAGTTTCAATTAGCAACAAAAAAATCATGTTTCAGCCATAACAGCGTTCAAACACCAGCGTTCAAACACCTTGCATTCAAACTCACTGTCGCTAAAACAATGTTTAAATTTTAAACACAAATTCATTATTTTAGAGTTTAACTTTGAATTTTAGAGCTTGTTGACGCAAAACAGTCAAATGTCATAATGTAGATCCCGAAAATTAATTATGAAATTTTCCACGTTCGCTCGAAGCAAATGTTTGTTTACACTTGAAATTTGAATTAGAAAACAGCGCGAACGCCCTCTGGCTTCTGGAAGAAGCGAAAAATATCGTTGTCATTCCTAAAAAAAAATGAAAAAATATGAAACCTATTTTCGAACGTAGAATAAGTTATTTTTCGAAATTTCTTGTTTAGAGAGGAGTGACTATCCAATATAAATGGGTACAAGTAAAAAAAAAAAAGAAATTACAATGACGTAAGACGATATCGTGAAAATAACCAATCCTATATCGCTGCGTCATCGGGTCACGATATAAAATGATGTCTAATCCCACAGAGCGTGCGCCATTGACAAAATCGTCAAGCGTCATTGTAACGATAACGCAAGCGTCATTGTGCAGTCATCGTTTGCGATATCTGCCTATATCGTTTACGCGTCATTGTAACGATAACGTAAGCGTCATCGCGTCGCGATTAGAGAAGTGCGTGAAATTTCAAATATTTGAATTTTTTTTATTAAAACTGAATTATTTTTGATTTATTCCATTTTATTCATAAAATAACTGTACAGTTTTGAAATTTGACTATTATAAGCAATTTTGTAAAATGCCGTTTCGTGTGATATCGTGCCGATGACGAGCTATACAGTAGAAACGATATACGATATCGGGTAGATGAAACGATATACGGCAATGACGTACAGATGACGCTAAGATATCGGGTGCTACTAGGGAAATCACAAATTTAATTCCCTATGCAAAGCTGCTTCATTTAATTTATTTCAGATGAAATTCGATTAAAATAAATACTTTCATTGTATGCAACTAGGTTTAGTATTTTTTAAAACTGTACAATAAAAATGGCAGATACGCTTCCTGCTCCTGGATTACCCATCTCATTACTAGAAATGCTGCAATTTTGAATGTTCTACAGTAAGATGAATTATAGTTTGACATTTTGATTGTTTTATAGTTTGATTTTCTAATTATATCCCTCTCCCTCCCCCTGCATTTTAAGAAGACCCTGTGCCCTCTTTTTAGTACTCAGTACACTGTCCTTGCGGGAAAAACACACAGAAGATCTTGTTTTAAAAATAGGCAAAAAAGCATCGGCGGGATGGTTTAATTGATGGAAAAAACTGCTTTTCTTTTCTGCTAATTTAGTAATTTATAATTTAAAACAGTTTAGTTGACTGATTGCTATTTTAATTTGCAGCTGTAAAAATGAATGCTTAATTGAAAAAAATGTTGTTGTATTCTGGATTCTTTTTGGTTATTGTTATCAAATTATATTTGTCCCAAAGCTATTGCAGTAAGTGTTACTGTACTGTCTTTTCCTAACATTTGCAATGAGTATATGTCCATTGCCTCCCTCCCCCTGAAAAATTTTTAAATGATGGGCTTAGTACACAGTAGAACTTCTTGAAATTCTACCTTATGGTTGCAAAAACAGACAAGAAAGCTAGTGAAATAGAATTCCGATATACAGTGAACTCTCGGTAACTCAAAGTCCCAAGAATCTGGTTAAAACCTTCCAGTAATCAGCAGTTCGAGTTATCGTAATTTCCGTTCCTATCATTCTCAAGTATAATTTTTATTTTGTTTCTCAAAAATAGTGCATGATACATAAACTATTATAACATGCATAGTTTGTATAAATTAAATATTAGTATGTACTAAATAAAAATAACTTTACAGAAAACAGAATAAATTTTTTAAGATACTGCCACTTAATGGGGTAACAGATAAATGACTACCCCGATTGTACGAATAAAACCTGAAACCAAAATGTTCCCTTTGTCGAAACTACAATCTTAAAACGAAATTTTCGACGATCTTTACTAATGATGCTAGGTAACGGTGGGAGTCGGAACAGCTCTCCTATTTTTATTTTTTTTTTGGAAATTGAGGCTCGAAAGCGCAACTTTAAACCATCTTTTTTCCTTTTTTGATGTGGTGGCTCTAGCGAAGAAAATTTTCAAATTTGAAGACCAAAAAAAAAATAGTAGGACATCTTTTATGACAGCCGGGAAGAAGGCGTTTAGCCGTTCTTCCCCAGAACGATTTCGATATTGAAGACTTTAATACGCAATTGGAAACCATCTCTGATTACATTGCGAGAAGGGATAGGGTTCGGTAACTCTTCCATAAGTGTTTCGAAATTGCAGTCTTACCAAAAACATTTTTGAATGATTTTAATAATGTTGAAGAAGAACTGAAATCGGGGGTGCTCTCAGGAAAAAATTACAAAGTTGAGGACCTAAAAACGAAATCTTAGACGATTTTCAATGAGTTGGGAGTAGGGATGAAACCAGGGTCACTCCTTTGGAAAATGTTTGAACTTAAGGTCCTAAAAAAGAAATTCTAGACGATCTGTGTTATGATGTGAACGTGAGTCGTTAGAGATCTTTCCCCTGAAAAGAATTTGAAATGAAAACTCTATATATGCATTTGTACTACCTCTAACGCGTCTGATATTACTGGGTTGAGGTTTGGGAACTCTCCTCCAGAAATTTTTTTTCATTTTTAATCAACTTCAAAATGTTGGGAAGGGTGAGGATGCTCCTGAACAAATGTTTAGAAGTTGAGGTTCTATAAATGAAATTGTTTGCCAGCTTCGATGATGTTAGAGAGAGAAATAGTATTTGGGACTCTCCTCAGAAATTTTCGATATTTAAGTCCTAAATGCGCAACTGGATCGTTGTAAGAAGGGATGTGGTTCATTGAGTTTCACTCGGAAACATTTTGAAATTGATGTTTTATTCAATTTGTTAGGCTACCTTTGGTAGTGTAAAAAAATGGGGTTAGGCTCAGAAAACGCCTCCTTCCTCCTATTTTGCTTTGTCCGTAATATATTTTTAATTTCAAAAATATGTTGTAAAGCATCCTGCCATACTTTTTCTTTTCCAAAAATATTTAACTTTTAGTTTTCCCGTAAAGGAATTTTCAAATTTCGATCTCAAATTTTTGTTCCCCCTGAAACAAATTATTAACACTTTGGGCTAAGGTGGGTATCTTATGCTTTTTTTAATTTTATTTTTATTTAAATTTAAATATCATGTCTCTTGAATTTCTTGATACACTTTTGTTCACCATTCATTTTTTACCTTAGGACAATTTAGAACTGCTGGTACCTATTCCTTACCGTGTTCTAAATTACTCTTCCTCACTCTATTTTATTTTTTTTTCTATTTAAAACATATTTTGGGGCATCCCATGTATTTTTATCCACTTTGCTGGGATCTTCGTGATGAAATTTTGAATAATAATACTTCTAAAAATAATATGTTGGAAGCAAACTCCGATAACAGATATAATTATGAACAAAATATATAAAACTGTGTACATAATTTACTATCAATTTGGAACTTGCACGCAATTCATGTGTGTGTAGAGAATTTAAGCAGTCTATGGCAAATATTTTGTGCAAAATAGGTGATATGTCTTGCAGAGGTGCCCCAATGGAGGGGTCATGGGACTTTACTATGACATCCCCAAACTTTTTCACTCTTGAACCTGTGCAACCTTTTTTTTTTCTTTTTCTTTGTGCCCTCGAATCTGTGAGCTCTTCGGGAGGACCCAGTCTAACCCTGAGCAAAGCTATACTTTGAAGAAATTATTGTTCAAATCAAAGATATTGAAAATTATCTGCTTTTACTGGAAAAGGACCTCGACTCAAGCATACACCCCCTCCCCTCTCCTTAAATAGCTTTTTTTCTGCCTAAAGAGCTGGTTGCATATCTATACTAGTTGAATTTTGCTCCTTCATAATAGCACACCACAGTTTTTTTTTTTTTTCAACAAGCTATTAATTTTTTTCCCCATGACTTGTGCCCTTTTCGGCTTGCACCTTTAGCCCAGGGCTTAGGGTGGCCTATTGTGTAATCCGGCCGGATTAAAGACTCCAGCTTAATTGAATAATAGTAATCAGCTTTCACAAATATTTTTGTTGAAAATTTTTTTAAATAAATTTGAAAGTAGTAAGGACAATTATTGACGTAAAAATGTAAAACAATATTTTCCGCCCTCAACGGGCGGCGAGAAAAAACTTGAATTTTCCATCAAAACATTTTGTCTATTCTTTTTTTTTTCTTGCTGCCATTACAAGAAAAGACTATAGTGCTGTCGTAGGAGTACATTTGAGACATAGAAACAACTTGGTATTAAGGAAAACTAAATTATTTTGGACCAAATGGAAACTTCGAGATAAACGAATATTTAAGTCATAAGCCATCGAGAGTTGACTGTAGTATAGTAATCTGATGATAAATTTTATATGCTCTTGAAATAGAGGAAGGGCTCTTGGTTAAATTTTGCCACAAACTAAAATTAGGGTTAAAACAGTTTTAACTTTAGTTAAATAGGGATGCCCACCTGGGGGGGGGGGGGGATCATGCAGCCGACTGCGTCCAAAAAATTTTAGTGGGGGGATTTTTTACCTTTTTAGGGGGTCTTCGTGATTTTTAGGGGGGTTGGGCACTCCTGAGTTAAAACTGTTTTGCGAAATTCCTTAATTGGGCTTAATCAGGGCTACAATAACAAATAGAGAGTGATTTAGCAGCAAGTTACCGCCCCTAAACTAGGGCTAAGGCAGAAATACAGCGCGGTTATCGAGGCCCGTATCTATAAATTTTGGGCCCTCCTGCAACAAAATCTGTAAGGCCACCCCTCAAAGGCCAACAGTGTAAATTTTCAACGTTAATAAGTCTTAGTGCTCATGTTTTCTTTAAACCTCTTAAGGACGTGCCCCCTCCGCACTCCAGGGTCTGCGGGTATGCAGATCAGAGCCTGCGGTTATCACATCCAGAGACTGCAGTTTCGTTCTTATTAGAACTCATCAGTCTAAAATAGTGAATAACCAAGCTGGAGACAGATGTAATCTCATTGAAGCTGAGAACGCCAACAAAGGGAAGATAAAGTAAATTTATCTCACCATTGAGTGTCTGAAGCATTGCGCAGTTCGACTCATGATTAAATTCACGAATCAGGAAAAAACCCACAAAACGTGCAAAAATGTAAGCCTAACTTGAAAGATTTATAGAATGAAAGCCGTACCGTCTACTACGTTAAGCTGATTCCATATAATGTAAAAATTCCTTCAAAACCGAAACAGTTTTGAGGTTTTTAAACTTGGATTGAAATTAAAAGATTGGTTAAATCTCGGAGAGCTGTAAAATTATGGGAAACTTGTTTCTTTGCTGACATAACTTATAAACGAAATGAGTTTAACAAAATCAACATTAAAAAACCCACGTAACTACCTCGATACGCTTAAACAGGTAAGTTAAAAATCAATAAACTATAATATAATAAGAATAAAATAAAATAAAAACACTTGAACAAATAAATCCAAAATTTGAGAAGAAATATTTAAACAGGTAGAAACAAACAACTATCACATGGTTAAAAATTCATTGTTTGGGGGGGGGGGGACGATCCAGTGAGCCGCTGGGACACTGCAAAGTTTTTGAAGAGGGCGGCTTACAATTTACAGATCCGGGCCGGCTGGAGGGCCATGGTTTCAATTCCTGTCGGTGTAAGTTTATCCATGTTTGCTAATGGTGACTGGTGCATGATTAATCTGTCGAGATCTCAGTCTTTCAAGTTATCCTGTTTGCATTTTTGAAATTCACCAGCCATAAATGAGTTATGTTATCCGTAAATTTGTGGATTAATTTTGAAAAAAAAAACCCAAAGGCATTGGTTGAAATGACAATTGCATGCGATTGTGGATGTTTAGTGGGGTCGTGACTCCATGATCCTCTCCTTGTATCCGTCCCTTAATACTCTGCTCTTAGCCAAAGTTTGACTATGTAGAGGGAGATGATGCATGTAGTTGTTTGAATGCAATAACATGCATTTTGGGCAAGTCAAATATCTTTAAAATGAAAAGTTGGTTTTCAGCAGTTTTGAAAATTAATTTCAAAACTAGCTGGGTCATTTTGATAGGCAAAATTTTATTTTGTCGTTTTAATGACCTTGCTTGTTGCTATTGAATAACACCAAAGAATAGCTATTGCTGTTGACTAGTGCATCAGGTGGAGCAAAGAAAGTTTGTGAAGTAAGTGTTCATTTTATTATGCAGATCAGCAATTCTCAACCAGTGGTCCCAAGGACCAAAAACTGGTCCACAGAAAAATTTGACTGGTCCTCAGAGGTTTTTGTTAGTTCATGTTAAAAAAGTTACTTTATTTTTTTTTTTAAAGTAGGAAAGAAAAAAAAAAGATAAACGTTTAGCTCACAACATTTAGAGTACAATCCCTGGCACACATGTGAGTTTCGACATCTTGAATTCAAATTATGTTTTTCGCAGCCACAAGTTATGATAGGATCATACTCTTTGGGATTCTTGTTTTTACAAATGCTTCCTATTGTAATTATAATTATGAAGAACTTAATTTGGACTTTAAGATGTCAAAATTCAAATTAATGCAGGGAACTGGATGCCAGATGCTGTGTGCAGGGTTCTGGATGTCTACAAAGGATTGTATAAAGTCAAGAGGGTCCGGCACAAATGAAATCTATTCCAGGTCAGGTGACATGGATGCCACAGCCCAGGAGGAGCACCCGTCTGTGGATGCTGGGGGGGGGGGGGATTCAAACAGGAAAGAATGTCTTTCAACATTAAAGTAAAACCACAAACAATTGTGACTTCTCAATAAAAAATTTTGCATTATCTAACCTATACGATATCTTTTACGTTAATTTTGTTATTAATATTCATACTTTTCTACTTTGTTTAACATTGCAGTCTTTATTACGCATGTATAATTATATCAGAATAATTTCTAATCTTATTCTTAACATTTAAATATTTTTTTAAAAATAGTTCTTTAAAACCAGGGCTGCAAAGTGGGAAGAAAAATGACCAACTCCGACTCCTTTACTCTAAAATCAGTCCGATTCAAACTCTGACTCCGCAAGCACAGGCAGTATTACAAACTTTGGGAGAAAATGACTCATTCCAACTCTTGAAATTTCAAACGTTTGATTCCTTCTCCTTCACCCCAAAATCAATACGATTCCGACTCCGCAACCCTATTTAAAACTAAGCAAAGCTTGATTAAACTATTTATCAATTAATTTTTATCAAAGGTGCCCACAGGGGAAGATTATGGTGCAAGTTGTGACATCAAAAAAAAAAAAATAAATAAATAAAGGGGGGGGGGGAGCAGTAATTCATTTTTTAAAATTTATTGATTTATTTTTAATTTAAATTATTAATTTACTTCTATTTATTTATTTATTTAGCTTGTATGTGTGTCATTGACGTAGCACAGATCTTTTCTATCAAAATAATAATAGCAATAATAATTAAAATAAATAATCAAATAAATAATTTAAAAAAATCAATAAAATTAAGAAAAAGTGAAAAAATAAAAAAAAGGGAAAGAGAGTTGAGGGGAGGGGGGCAAACCTGATTTTTATTATTTCTTTGTAAAAAAAGGATGATCATAATTACAGCTAGCGATGTCGACATATAAAGGGAAATAGGGTGATATCGGAGTAGTCAACCAAATGATGACAGCACGATGTCACTTACGATATCATCACAATGACGCTTACGTTATCGTTACAATGACGCATAAACGATATAGGGGGATATCGGAACTATGGGCGAAACGATGACGACACAATGACGCTAACGTTATCGTTACAATGACGCATAAACGATATAGGGAGATATCGGAACTATGGGCAAAACGATGACGACACAATGACGCTTCCGTTATCGTTGTAATATCGAATACGATATTGTTACGATAGCGCACGCTCTGTCGGATTAGACATCGTTTTATATCGTGACCCGATGACGCAGCGATATAGTATTGGTAAATTTTACGATATCGTCGTACGTTATGTGCTACTAGGGATCTTACTTCTGCACATTGTCAATCTGTTTAGCCCGAAAAAAAAAGTACTCTACCTCTATTTTCCTTATCGTTTTATGCCCCACTTGCAACTGTTGCAAAGAAAAGTTGTTGTCATGAGAAATTCATAGTTTCTTTTTTCTTTCAAATTTAAAATAACCGTTTCTTACAAAGTTAGAACCGGGTATAAAAATGTACAATCAAGTACTAAAATATCAAACTGTTAAATGAAGTGCGTTAAATAATTTTGATTGTTCTAGAGTATCCCCCCTTGTAAATAATTAGATAAGTCGTTGAAAATCCGATAAGCAAAGTAGGCGTAGGCTCCAGTTTTATTTCTTTTCAAGTGTATAAATTAAGAATTATCCAAATGGGTTGAATGTTACTCTTGTTACCCGTTTTCTAACTTTTTACACCATGTCTTTTAAAACATTTTTTACTATTGATTACTTCATATTTAATTCATTGCTGTATTTGTCAGTGGGTTGGGGGGATGATTAAAAACTAATTGTACCGAAAGCCAATGTCAGCAAGTAACAATGCATTATCTTTTCTCTTCCAGCGCTCTTTCTCTCTGTCAACTGCTGTCATTGATTTGTGGAATCAAAAGCAATTTTTACTGTATTATCTTAATTTGTGAAAGAGAATATAGTTTTTAAAAGTTTTGTTTGCCTACTTCCGTCCTGATATTTTTGTAGTTTCAATCACATCTTATAGGGCTTCAAAATGCAGAATTTTATATCTGTTTTTCAGAATTTTCTCCGGGGGAAACCCCTTGGCCCCGAACCCCCTACAATTGGGGATTGTCTATACTCCACTTAAATGGGAGTCTCGGCTCATTCTTTTGATACCATTCCCCCTCTTAAAGTCAATCCAAAAAGGAAAACAGGTTTTTTTTTTAAATTCATATTCTACATTTTCTTTCCAACATTTTATTTAATATATATATATATATATATATATATATATATATATATATATATATATATGTGTGTGTGTGTGTGTGTGTGTGTGTGTGTCTGTGTGTATATTTATATATATATATATATATATATGTATAGGGATATGATATTTTAGGGATTGGGGCTTAGCCCCCCCAGACAAAAAAACCTAACTCCGCCCATGTATATATATATATATATATATATATGTGTGTGTGTGTGTGTGTGTGTGTGTGTGTGTCTGTGTGTATATTTATATATATATATATATATATATATATGTATAGGGATATGATATTTTAGGGATTGGGGCTTAGCCCCCCCAGACAAAAAAACCTAACTCCGCCCATGCCTTCGCTACTTTTTTTTTTTTTTTGCGCTCGCCATCGGGTAGAAGAGCACTGAAAGATATACAATGAATCTCAAATCCACAAAATATTATATAGTTCTTTCATTAAAAATGCTATGGCTAAAAAAAAAGACTCATTGATATCCTTTCATTTGCACGGGGGGGGGGGGCATTGAAAAGTAACTCAATAACATCAAATCCACAAAAAAAAATTTACACAGTTCTGTCATTTATAATGCTCTGTGTGTAATAAAAGAAGAAAAAAAATCCACATCCTTTTTACCCAATGAGCGCGCGGGGAGGGGGGGGGGGATTGAAAGCAACAAAATAAAATAAATCCGCAAAACGGTGTTATTCGTATAGCGTGTATTTCAAACAATCGACGTCCTTCTTTTGGGGAGAGTGGAAAGGGGGGGGAGACGTAATTTTATCACAATGCGCAAAAAATCAAGTGAGTGACCGCCGCTTTTTGAATGACGTTTAATCAAAACAGCTTTGATTCCACAAAGCGGTTGATTCAATGAAGTGGCTAATTCAATAAAGCACTGTTTTTGACGATTTGATTCATTAAAGCGGCTGATTCGATTAACCACTGATTTAATGAACTGGCGTCCACTGTATCTGAAATTTCATTTATGAGAAGCAAGGAACGAAAAAAAATCCGTTGCTTCAAAGCAATTTAATAAATACACTGGTCATTTTCCGTTAAGTAAACTTTGTCATCTGTAAAAGAGCGCAACGCATTCAATAACACCTTTAAATAACAAAATGCATAACATACTGTCCCCTCATAACGCTTGCTTAGTCACAGGATCAGAAGGAGAATATTTGCGCCGCACAATGCCACAGCTGCTGTCACAGACTACTCCTGGATGTACTTCCGGTCTTCTGTGGCAATAGCTGTTTTTGTTGTTTAGCGTCACGGGCTTTCGGTGGCAATAGCCAAAGCGAAAATATTGGTTTGCAACTTTTATTTGTGAGTTTTATGCTTCTTATTCGTTCCTATTTCAGGTTAAGTCAGTTAAAAATTAGTCATTCTCAAATTCTTCTGTAGGATCCCGACTTACGCGAGGGATGCGTTTCAAACCTCCTCGCGTTAGTCGAAATTTCGCGTTGTGGAAAAATGTTGTGCATATGAGTATTTTATTAACATACCCAATCATTTTAGACATTTTTAAACACGTATTAAACTGTTTTAGACCATTTTTAACTATATATTACCGTTTCTTACATAAAGAGCTGGATTTTTACCGTTTTTTTTAAAAAGCTGCCTTATGCAAAATAAAAAGACAAAGTTACTGATCTGGGGGTCCTAATAAGTCAGGATTTAAAGTTTAGCCAACAGTGCAGCATTGCTAGCAACAAAGCCAATAAGATGCTTGGGTTTATCAATAGATCTATTTCAAATAAATCTAAAGAAGTTCTGCCCTTATATAGAAGTTTGGTAAGACCCCATTTGGAGTATGCTGTTCAGTTTTGGTCTCCTTATCTTAAGAAAGACATTAATGTATTGGAAAGGGTTCAAAGGCGGGCTACAAGGCTAATAAGTGGACTTTCCCACTTAGATTATGATTCCAGGCTTAGAAGGCTAAAAATGTACAGTCTTGAGCAAAGAAGAGACCGAGGGGACATGATTCAGCTGTTTAAATTTATTAAAATGAAAGATGTTACGGGGCTAAAGTTTAGCACTGAAAACAGGACAAGGGGTCATTGTTTTAAGCTATTTAAATCTCAGGCTAACATGGATGTTAGGAAAAATTATTATTTTAGCAGGGTAGTGGAACCTTGGAACAGCTTACCGGAAGGGGTGGTAATGAGCAAGGGAGTAGACAGTTTTAAGAGGGCCATTGATCTTCACTGGGGATTGTAAATTGACTAGGACCAGTCTAGCTGGGCCCAGAGCCTGTTGCTGGTCGTCACTTTTGTATTTGTATTAAAATACAGTTATGATGCACGAAATCAATGATCAATGGGAAAGAAAGATATAAAAATAAATCAGTATGTAGTAATAATAAAGCACTGAACTGTAAGAGTACTATACAGTAGAGACAATGAGTTACATTTAAAACATAAAAATTGAAGATGATTTATGCTGCACAATCTGATTGTCATTCTAATATATTTTTAAATACAGTAGCTTTGCATTTACTTTTATAACATTTATATCTATGGTAACACCCCCTGTAATCTACAGTAGAAGAGCAGATTCCAATTTCATACTATTTGAATTTTGCTTGAACACTACTCTGCGTAAGTTCTAGACTTATACTGAGTGCCTTGTCTTGACTTTTGATTATGCGAATGAAAATTCGCTCATACCTAATTGTTGTGCTACCTTCGACCCACTTTCTAGTTGTTGAAGCCAGAGGCGTAGCTAGACCCAACTTTCGGGGGGGGGGGGGGGGGGGGGGGGGGAGGGGTTCTTCTTATATATATATATATATATATATATATATATATATATATATATATATATTAGGGTGGTCCTTATTTTTGAAGTTGTAGATATTTTATACGACGCCCCCTCAATTTGTTGCATTATACAAATAAATGATCCATGCAAAATTTTAAGTCAATCCATGAATATTAACACGTGCCCCTAGGGCCCCCTTTTTTGAGTTTTGAAGAAAAAATTGCGGATTTTCTCAATTTTTATGTAAAAATATTCCTAGGTTTCATATTTAAAGTAATTTTGAATATCAATAGATGTTGCTACTTCCAGACCAACCATTCTCTCACTTTCATTCTGTAAAATTTTACATATTACATAGGGTACAAGTACACCAATGGCCAATATCGGCCATGAACATTCAGGAATAACGGTCCTGAATATTCAGAAATAACGGTTCTAAAACCGATCGACGTAGAAAAATTTTCAAAAACTACATAGAACTATATTTTAACCGACGTCGAAATACGTAAAAACTTGCCACTTCCGTTACGTTCACGAATATCGGCCCTGAACATACAGGAATAACGGTCCTGAATATTCAGAAATAACAGTTCTAAAAACCGATCGACGTAGAAAAAGTTTCAAAAACTACATAGAACTATATTTTCACCGACGTCGAACTACGTAAAAACTTGCCACTTCCGTTACGTTCACGAATATCGGCCCTGAACATTCAGTAGTAACGGTTCTATATCGTCGCCCTAATTGATGACGATATGAGGATTGCTATGAGGCGACAATATGTCATTTTTTTTAGATACAATAATTTATAAATAGTTTTTACACTTCTTTCAAAACATATTCATCATAATTGCGGTTGATGTTATTAAGTAAGAAGGTTTTGTACTATTGCTCGGCACAAGCATGCAATTTCATACATCAGATGCATTTGTGTTCAAGATACATGAAGCTCAAGCATTTTCCCGATTTCATTCATGTGAAACAGTGCTTTCTATTTACGTACTTAAAGTACAATGAAATATTAAGAAAAAGCCCTTTAAAAAAGGAGAAAATAAACTTTTTAACCCAATATTGAAAGAAAATTGGCCTTTTTCTAAAATTCTTAAATGAAAAAAAAATTAAGTAAATAATTAAAATTTAATAAGTAATAATAAATAAAATAGGATTAAATAAGACGGTTAAAATCTTTCACGTTTTGTAAATATGATGGCTTTTTGCAGCACAAATTTCAGAAATAATTTCTGCCCAACATATTTTTTTGTCAGAAAATAAAAAAATAGTAAAAATAAAGCTTTCTTACAGTAAAAAAAGTCAACCTCAAATTCCAATAAATACAAAATAATCATTAAATATATTTTACTAATTATACATAAATCACCATAATATACCTATAAATGACATCTTCAATAAAACAATAACCACATCAGTAAAAACAGTAGAAATAACAGAAAAATAAGAGTATACTTAAGTTTTTCTAAGCATGAGCCTACAACCTTAAAACTGAAATTGTACTTTTTCAGCAATGCCTTTTAGTAGCAGTTTTTAAAAGCATTAACAAAGGAATGCAGGTTAAGGCTCTTAGATTTTCTTTCATGCAAGGCATGAAATTACTAAGTAGTTTCTCAGCTTTTGGGGATCAAGTTGTTATTCAAGAGTCAGACTACTCGTAGCAAAATACAATATCTTGCCTAAATAAAGAGTAGAAGCAAAACTATTTCTTAAAATATTTATTAAAAACAAATTAAACAGAACTGGTTTACATAGTATATACAGGAAACACTGCATCAGCTGTAAATATATGAAGTCAATTAAACACACTCAGGTAAAGACCAGAGCAACAAAATCTAATCATCCATTCACCATAGAGCATTGGGATTGTTCGCAGCACTCAATCCTTTCCACACATGAACACTTCAGAATACTTAACCAAATCTTGTTTTCACGTATTGAAATAGCATAGGGAGCACAAGCTGAAAAACATATAAGAATTAAAAACATTAAACATTTTTTTACTGTACAAAATAATAAACCATCAATTTTTGACTGTATACCGAGTAAGAACAATCTGTTTTTAGATAGTCACAGGGGAGAATTGAATTAGTCATGTTGATTGTACCAGTAATGTAATGTTAAAATTGCAAAAAATGCACTTTACTTTGAAATAGTATGAATGGCTCAGCCAAGGGGTTTTGGAGTCAAACCTCCCGAATAGAACTCGCAATTTCAACACATATTGCAGGGTTTAGTTTTTACCACGACATGGGGAAAACTAGGTTTTTTGCAGGTAGAAACTGTGGTGAAAAACCTAGAAAATATTGTCAGCCTGCTTAATCAGGCAACGGTTGAATGAATACCCTGTTTATATGAATAAAACCTCTAAACCTCTTGGTACCGAATATTTCTCCACAGAAGCAATGTTAGAGATCCCCACTTAATCGAATAATTTCCCCCAATAATCAAATAATATTGATCAGCTTTTGTTAATATTTTTGTTGAGAAAAATTTTGAATCGACTAGATATAAGCTAAGAACAGCTATTGATGTAAAAATGTAAAATAATATTTTTCGCTATCAACAGGAGAGGAAGCATTCATTTTCCATCAAAACAACTCTTCTGATCCATCTAATTTCTTTTGTCGTTGCTATTACAAAAAAAAAAGCGCAGCTGAAAAATTTAATAACAAAAAGAAATATACACATTTCAGACAGTAATAAATTGATAAATACAGTACGTTCTTAATGTCACGAAATCGAAGGAACAGTAAATATATATAGGTAGTTTTCGACATAACAAGGTCATAACCATAATAAAATAATATTATTCTAAAAATCAGTCACGATCACTAAAAATAAGTGGAAATATGTATTGAAAAAAAAGTCTTAAAAGAATAACAATTGAAATTTTTTAAATGAGTCAAAATTAGAGAAAAAAAGAATGCTCTAGTGAAGTAGCAAAACGTAATAATTATCACGACTAAACTTGGCAAAGATTTCGATTACCAAATTGCAGAATGGTTTCAAATGAGATTCGAACGCCCCAATACAAAAGAAGTTGCACAAAAGATTGCACCATTCCTTGTGTCTCTAAAGGGGGTTCCCGTTCATCTCCCCTTTTTATGGAGGTGAAAATAGAGTCAAAAGGTTCAACCGAATGGTGTGAAAAGTTTTAAGTACGTTTTTTAGGCTTCTCAGCAGGCTTGGCAAGGTTTTGGACAACAGTAAAAACCCTGGTTTTTACCATCCTGTCCAAAACTATATTTATAGAAAAATTGTAGTTTGTGACAAAACATCAAAAACAAAATAAAATGTATCAAAGTAATGTTATACATTGAACATTAATTCAATGTGAACATTCAACTTATTTATGCAGCTGATTTTAATCTAGTTACATAGAAATTGAATTCTTGATCAAAATTTTAATTTGTATGCATTCGTTTATTTTTTTTGATAAAGTAATCAAATTTCCCTAGTTGATACATGTGCAAAAGAAAGTGGGGTTGGCAAGGTTTATAATGCCCTGTTCAAAACCCTAGTGTCCAAAATTATTTTCTGAGAAACTATATTTTGTGAGAAAATATGACAGAAAAAAATGTGTCAAAATTGTTTTTTTTTTCGACTATTTAATATATTTATTCAACGTGACCATTTAAGTATAAATATATATGTATTTATACAGCTGATTTTAATCTAATTACGTAGAAATTCAATTCTTCATTAAAAATTTCAATTTGTATGCATGTTTTTTTCCTAGCCATAAACCAAATTTTTTGACATTTATGCATGTGTACAAAAGAAAATGTTCAAAATATTAGTGCAATAATCGACTTAAATGCAAAAATTTTTTTGTAGTTACAGGATGTATTATACATCAAAAGTATGAACTAAAAAAAGAACATTCACAAGTTTTGAAATGTAAATGTTTAATCATTAATTTATTAATCTTTAATCCATGATTTAAAAAAAAAACAGAAAAAATTAAGCTTTTTTGGCACCTAAATATGTCACATTTAATAACATTCCTTTGAGTTACAAATGGAACTAAATTTAGTTGTCTTCGTAGCATTGTTAATTTCCTTTTATAATTCTACCAACTGTTACATAAGGAAATTTTTATGTAATAGAGTTATTGACAATTTTTTAAAAGTATTTTTAAAAACAAACATTTGAGAAAAATATTATCAAATACTCATTAATTAACCTCATTAATATCTATATTTATGCATAACAAATATTGCAGTAAATACAAATTGATTAAATTAGACCCAACTTTGACTTTTGCATACTTTTGGACAGCTTAAAACAATTTCTGACAGTTCTGGACGGTATAAAGCACCGGTTCTGTCCTAAACCAGTTTTGGACAGTCCAAAACTCAACTCTGTTTCTCAGGACTTACATTTTCTGATGCTGCTATGCTCTAGAATGAAAACAACAGTAGATAGGCTTCACGGAATCATTCCTCCTCCCCCCCCCCCAAAAAAAAATAATGAAGGGTGTGATAAATTTTTGGAAACATTTCTCTAGTTGCTTCGAGACAAAAAACTGTGGTTTCCTGGAAAAATTATAAATGGGTTTGAAAAATATTCAACATTACAAGGTTTTGATTAAAAAGTCTTCGACATAATAAAAAATAACCTCAGGTAAATACGCAAAATCGAGGGGGAAAATAATTTTGTCACATCAAGGTCTTTGAGATATCGAAGATCAAGACATCGAGAGTATACTGTATTGAGTGGAAAACAAAGCGAACAAGGAGGTAAAAAAGGGAGTTCAGAAAAGTGATCCCAAAGACCTCAAGCAAGGAATCCAATATCACAGAATTTTTCAAAATATGGTGTACTGAAAAAAGATGCCAAAACATAAATTTCATATTTCTCAAGTTGTTACCTTTTAATAAATTTAATACGTACTTATAATATATTTTTCTAATTATGAAACTATTTTGTTGCTTACTTAGCTTATTTCAAAAGCTTTTTACCAAATGACATTATTTCCTATATATAGTTATTGATTAATTATTATTACATTGTCAATTTAGAAAGGTAAGGAAATTTTCCCTACTTAATGGAAAATATTTCTTGGAACCGACAATATTTGATTAAGCAAGAGCCGACAGTACTATTAACCCCATTTAATTTTCTTGAAGGCAGTGACTTATTATTCTTACTAAGCAGGGTTGGCTTTCTGCTGCCAGAAACGGGTTATAACTGTAAAAACAAAAAATGTCTATTTAATAGTTCAAGTAATTACTTAAATCATATTTGTTTAAGTAAACTAAAAAATGCAACCCTTAAGTAAACTAAAACTTGCCAGCCCTGCCCCTTATATTTATATTTCTACATTACGAAGATTGAAGTAAATATGAACTGATTAGATTACACTCTGTTTGCGTAAACATACTTTAGGACAGTTTAAGACACTTTTGGATGGTAAAAACCACCTGTCCTGTCCTAAACCAGTTTTGGACAGTCCAAAACCCAAACCTAGTTTGGTCCCTTGCAATTGCTACATGTTAAATCCTCTACTTGGTATCATTCAGCTGCTTCAAAGTTCCCTTCATTTAAAGAAAAAAAATTTGCATTTATAAGTTGTGAGGGAGGGGGTCACACTAATAGCCACACCTTTTTCCTCAAAAAATCATGCACTGAAGTTTCCACTAAATTTATTTTATTGAATTACTAGTTACAGTATATGTAAAAACGACATAACGTGCATAAAGTATTAAAAAAGAGTTTAAATTCTTTCTTTTTTACTCTACTTTTTAATTACTCTTTAACACTTTATTTGTATTTTATACACGTTCTGTCGTTTTCACTCATTAAGTTTTTCGACAGCTCTTTTACAACTAGTTACAGTAATCTTTGCCTTATGGGTCAGTATGGGAAATAATGATTTTGATAAAAAAAACCGATTGATAACAATAACATAAATCAACTCTGGTTTTTCTTTTAACTCCAAATTTTGTGGAAAAAAAAAAGGTCTTATTTTATACATTGTTTCGCTGTTCCAAATCCAATCTGAAATCCCTTTAGCCTGAAGGACTTCGCTAAAAATGACTAGGAAGCAAGAGGTGTTTTAACTTTTTTTTTCTTTTTTTTTTTGCTTTCAGTTGAATTGATTGAGCATAAAAGTGATGAAAGCGCTGCTTCTATCACGGCTATAAAAATCTTTAAAATTTTACATGCCTTGCCGGGCATGTTTGTCTAAAAAATACATGCCCGGTTTTTCTTAATGTATATCAATAAAAGCATTTGAATTTGTCGTACAGCATTAATCAGACGAATTATTTTTATATAAATTAATTTTAAAAAATGGTTTCAATAAATAGTACATAATAAGCCGTCGTTAAATTTAACAAAATTTAAATTATATAAAGGGAAGGATCACTTCCACGCAAACCAGAAACAGCAGACTTAAAATTAATTTTGAGCTCCAAGTAAGGATACGGTAATTTTTCAATCAAATACGAAATAATAAAGTTAAGGAAAAAATATGTGATCAAAAATTACATGCCAGGCCAGGCATGTAAGAAGAGTAAAAGATTTATGCCCCATCGGAATTTTTAAATGCCTTGTGCATGTCGGGCAATATAATTTGAGCCCTGGTTCCTACATAAGAAATATTATGAAATGTCTAACTTTAGGGTATACATTTTGTTTAAACCTGTTTTTGCGAGACAAAATTTTTTGAAGGGCCGCAAAGCAGACCAAATTTGTGTTTTGAGTCAACCACTGAAAAAGCGAATCAGGAAATTATAAATTTATCAATTTATGCCAGATATTATTTTGAAATGAAATTAATTTAAAAGAAACCTAACAAATGTTTCGAAAAGGTACTATCATATCAAATGACTTAAGACAACCTCAAGTGCGCATATCTCTACAAATTGCTGGAATTGTGTCATTGTCTACTCTTTGGTACATTCCTCCTTTCCTTAGACTAAATAGGGAGTAGAGAGGTACCGAGTACTCTGTAACTACTCGGCACTCAGCCAAATTTTGCTCAGATACTCAGCTAATACTGAGTAGTTGTAAAAAAAATCGAATATTGGTTCAAGATAGAGTTGACAATTAATAAAAAAAAGTGCAAACAGATAATATAGTGCAATCATTTACAATTCAAATTTACAACTCAAATTTAAATTTTGAGAATAATGAGGTTTGTTATGCTTCAATGAAGTAAATCTTTATTTTAATGTCACCAAAGTTAATAAAACTTATTTATTAAAAATGAGACACAAAAAAGGCAAGTATAGAAAATATGAAAATACTTTTGGTTTAAAAATAAAAGCAAATAAATCATTTTTTTAAGCAAATAAAACATTAAAAGCAGAAATGGGCAGGAATACTGTAGACGTGTGTTTTGGCATTACAAGGAATGCCTTTTAATCCACAAAATGCGAGTTTATGTGTTAAAAATATCCGACAAAAGTCGGATATTTTTGTAGGATGTCTTTACATTCATTAGCTCACACTTTATGCACTGAAAAAGACGTTCCTTGCAACACAGAAGCACGGGTCTGCAGGATTTCTGCACATTTGTACTTTTAACACTTTATTTGCTTTAAAAAATTATTTACGTTTGGCAACTAGAACTATTATAGGTTGATATAATTTGTTTTAATTCCAACTTGATTAATCATACCTTTTATTTATTTGCTTTCTTCTAATTTTAAAAATAACATTTTTGTAAAATTTTTGACACAAGCAAAAGTTTTTAAATGATGCATAATTAAATTTCAGATGAAGTTTTGTTTTAAAAACTGTTATATGGACATGGAGGTCTATACTACAGTTCCAATGAGTTCAAAATTCATCATGTGTTTGTCTGTGATTCTTCTTAAAGTATATTTGATACTCAGCCAAGTAGTGACAGGTTGAGTACTCGGCACAAGTGCTACTCGGTACGTCTCTAATAGGGAGAATTCTCAGAAATACAAACACTGGCGCACTTAAATACAAGACGATTCTTTTAAGTAGTTCATTGATAGTTAAGAATCGAATTTGAAAACTGATAACATTAAAAAATGTCATGATAACAAAAAGAGATTTTAACATGCAAATGAATAGAGAAAATTGGGACTGAGGGATTCTGATACTAGCAATAAAGGATTGATAACATTGACCCCAATCATATAAGGCAGAGACTACTGTACATTTTCTATAATATGAGTTCTTACCATTTTTGTCCGGGTCTGCAGCAACATTATTGCTTGTTGAGTATATCCCAATAACTTTCCTGCAGATTTTCCAAGCACTAACTAAGTAACAAATCTGTAACAGATAAAAGAAAATGTATGCAAACAACAGAACTATCCATAAACTAAACACACACACACACAAAGGGGGGTAGGTACTTTACATAAATGAGACAAACATCAAAGTTAGAAATCAGCAAAAAATCCTACTGGTCCTTCGGGCTAGTCAACAGCAACATTATTGGTCCGCTTTAAATTTAACCAATAAATATGTCTGTACGTAAAATTATTTATGCTTTATGATTGCATTTATTAAGTAATCTTTACTAATAATGAAGCTGAAAGTCTGTATCTGAATCTCTGTCTATTACGCGCATAGCGCCTAGACCGTTTGGCCAATTTCCATGAAATTCGGCGAACACCTCAAAGTGATTTTTTCAAAATTCGATTTTGTTCTTTTTCTATTCCAATTTTAAGAACATTTTACCAAGCAAATTATAATAACGTGGACAAACAAATGCCAACAATGTGTGCCAAGTGTCAAGCAATTAACGAGGAATTAATCATCCATCATTTGAAATATACAGGCGAACCAAATGACCTTTTAATTTTCTACGACTGGCATAGCCATCCGGGTACCACTAGTTTTAAATATAACTTTCTTTATTTTTAGCTAATTGATTTAACATTAAATAAAGCACTATATTCAAAATTTGTTTGGCAATAAACATTTAATTTTTAAACAGTCAAGTTTAAACAGTCGGAAAACTAATTACATTAATCAACCCTTAAAATGGGCTACCAAAAATTTGATAATTTAATTTTGCTATTTTTACTTAGTTTCAAATGCTGAATAAAATGTGGATGATTCATATAAATTATGTACAGCGGTTTGAAAAAAAAAAGTCAATGAATGGTTTAGCTAATAATTAGTTCAGGCATCAACCAGGCTTATGCTTTTGAATTTTTTTTAGCAAAGTGTGAGCATAAATTACCAAGGGACCACCGATTTTTTTTTTTTTTTTTTTTTTTTTTTTTTTGTCCCTTTTTGTAGTCTGAGGCAGGTTTCACTGGTCCGGGACCAGTGAACCAGCCGTAATTTTGAACGCTGAACAATATGCACTATTATCAACAAAATGAACTAATTTTACACAAAATAAGTGAAACTAGAAAATTATGAAAACATTTTTTAATGTTCATAACCTAAAAGACCTTGCACTGAAATACAAAAGCAAAATTTTGAGCAGCAAAGGTAAACACACTTTCAATCTTTTATTTATTTATTTATTTTTTTCAATAATAGTGAAATCCTTTTCCTCATTTAGTAAAAAAATTATTTCATCCACCCCATATCAATATAAAATGCATTGGATTAAGATGAAACTGAGAAACTAATTCCTAATCCTAAGTAGAAAGGAGAGTCTGCAAAACTTATTTGCATCTTAAAACGCTAATCAAGAAAATGCATTTGAACAAAGTACTTCAAAAATACTTACAGGACCAAAATAGTTTGAACATAAAACCATCTTAGATGCATAGGAAATAATATTATTTGTACATTATTTGCTAACAAATCTTATGCAAACATTACCAAATAAATATAATTATCTCAACCGTAAACAATAAAACAAAAAACAAATATCAAAGCAAGTGTACTAAATTAAAATTTGAAGGGGTAAGAAAAGAACTGAAATTATTGGGGGGGGGGGGGGGAATGCTACCTCAATTTTTAAAATCTGGAAAATAAAAATAACATGGAATAAGATCAACTAAAGAAAAACACACAATTCCAAATACTCAACTCACAATAGGAAGAAATAGCGTTGTAAATAATACAAAATCAGCCGAAAACTACAGAATCATAACATTTTATATTTTGTAACTTTGCTTGTAATGTTACTAGGGTATAGGTTTCCATGCTATAAATATAAGTAATGACAATTATATTTTAATTCGCTGTTTAGTTATATACTTAAATGTTTATACATTCTTATAATTTAAATTTTGAAAAATCCTCGATTACCCTACCAAAAAAATAAACTCTATTTTCCATATCTAAATCTATACTTTAAATTGTCTTCCATTTCAGTACATGGTCCTTTATTATCATCAAATTCCTCTTGCATTTCACAAGATTTATAAACCGAAATGGGTATCTATCCTAACCGGTTGAACCTTTTTTTCTATATCTGGTCTACCACAACGCAAAAAAGCTTGACAACTATTGAGATCTGCTCGCATTTCATCAATGTTAGACAAATGCCATATTAGAAACAAAGATGCTGCTCATTTATTAACAGCCTATGTAGATGCAGTAAATTTAAATCCAAATAACCTTATGATCAATCGTACATCCCTTAAGAGAGCAAGAAAAAATCTTCGAGAGGTAAAATCAGATTTCATGAATTTAAATTTAGGTTTTTTATTTATTCCCTGGGATACAAAGCTACATCCAGATGTAACTGGAAAAAAACGCCCGATAGGCTTACCATGATAGCTTCAGGTTCCAACGTTGAACAGCTACTCAGAATTTCTGAGATATTTCTTCAGTTGTATATGATATCTTAGATGATTGCTCTTTATTGCTAACTGTTCAAGCTGTAGTGTTTTATACAGCAGCTTACAATACCGGCCGTATAAATTGTGCATGTATTTTTTTAGAGCAAAAGCTGAACGGTGATAGATTGCATTTGTATTACTATTATCATGCACTTGAAATCGTACTGCAGAGTGTCTTTAAAGAAGTTCTTGCCTTTCTTAGTTCTAGACGCGATATTCCATTATTTAAGCGCTTCAAAATTCAAAAATTACACATACCACTTAAATTCTAAAAAAAGAATTTGATGACATATTATTGTTCATAGAAAGCGGAATTAAGAAATATTACAGAGAATTCTCATAACATGTAATAGTATTTCTTGGTTGAAGTCCTCGCTCCTACAGGGATATGTTTTCGGCAACCTGGAGCTTAACTGTGAGCCAGATGGGTCGCTGAAGGAATTTATTGTTTGAATATTTATATATTTAGGAAACAATTTGAATTGACCTTACATGAAGAGATTGCCCGTAAATGCTGTTTTACAGTTAAATGTTGTATGAAGATATAGTTTTTCGCAGCAACCCTTTCTAGGCCTTTTAAATTAATATAAAGTCTAGTGTCTAAAAAACCTGCAGCGTACAAAATGATAACAAACATGCAGCAGAAGCTGTGATTGAAAAATTCATAAATCACTTATGGTACTTAGGTGATGAACTAGTTGCTTTGTCCGTATTGAATGAAGGAATTAACACTTCGAAGATAGGAAAAGACAACTTCAAAAAAAAATGCTTGCTGAATAGGAAGACGTGTCTGATGACTGTATAAAAAATTTCAAATAACAGTAGATGATTTGGAATACTTTCTTAGTAAAGATCTTCTTCTTTATAGAATCAATTACAAGTGAATAAAACTGTTTGATAAGTTACAAACACCAAAAGATGTTTTCTATTTGATCCTGATTCATTGCAAAATGAAGGAAGCTATTGAAAGGGAAGAGATATCGTTAAAATGCTGAAAGTTGTGAATGATACAACTGAAAGAGGCAGGGGCGTAGCTAAGGGGGGGGGGTTTTGGGGACAACCCCCCCCCCCCGAAACGTTAGTCTCAAAAAGAAAAAGAGAGAAAAAGAGGGAAGAGAAAGAAAAAAAAAGAAGAAAAAGAAAAAAAATCAATACTTTTTCCTGAGTAACAAAGGTCAAAAATTCATTTCGCCCCCCCCCCCCCCAATGCCATTGAAAATCTGCTCCATGTGTGATCCTCAAGCATAAAGACGCCTTCCTCTGCTGCGACAATTTTTTGATAATTGAGTGAAAGTTGACACTTCGCTTTAGAAATGAGATTGATTTATTAAATCCATGTATATGCAGTCTTTGTTTGTCATTGATTCTGCAAATTGTTAAATATGTTTAATTTTATGAGCCGCGCAGTGGGAATATTGCATACAGTCGAATCTGTATATTTCGAATTTCACATTAAAGAAAAAAATCGAGATAAAGACGTTTTGAAATACGGGGGCTTTAAGAGACTTTTTATAGAAATTTGAAATATGATGGTGAAAATTTGAAATCGATACTAAAGACAACGTGGGCTCTTGATTAAAATTCCTCTTTATTAGTTTTGTTAGGTATTTATTCTATTATTACATTATTTAGTGCTTTATTGAGAGTTTAAGGAATCATTTTGACAGTAAAAGAAACTTTAAGCATATCCTTTTCAAGAAGTCTTTTATTGCTTTTTGGTCCCTGATTTTTTTTTTTTTTTTTGGATTCATTCTTTATGCTCTTGAGGTTAGCAATTGCAGCAAATCTAACTTGGTCAGTATTCTACAATTTTCCTTTTTTCATCACTTGAAAACAACTTATACTTTCTTTTCACTCCTATCATTTCGGTTTTCTAAGGAATCACAATTTTAAGAAAGAGAGCTACCAAAGAACAGTACTAATCCGGATAACAGAGCGAAATGGTTTTTAACTTGAATGATCTTTAAACATGAAATTGTAATGTTCATCTTAACATTTCAAACCTGTGAATTTCACCCCTTTACTCTTCTTCCAAGAAAGTGCGCGAAACGACTGTCCTTTGGTTAATCTTCCTGGAAAGCCTATTCGTGGAACGCATTTCTCCCTTTTTTCCACTGCCTCCTCAGCTCTTGAAGACAATTCCTCTGTTTCTGAGTTGAAGAAAATGTTTTTGTTTGCTGCTTTTAAGATCATTGGGCTTTGAATCTGAAAATGATAGCATAACCGGAATTCGAGACGATAGAGGTTTTTGTTGGTCTGATCTCGTGTGTGTCATAGGTCATAGTCAAAACGACCTTTGCTAACTAGAGTATCCATTGCAATCACATTGATTTTTCATCCAGTATTTACTGCATATTCTTTTGGAAACGTACAATCTGTTTAAAATAGTACATTCTAAGTGAAAGTTGTTGCATAATGAAGCGAGCAAGACCGATAACAAGCTTTTTTCAACCAAAAAAAAAAAAAAAAATTAAAATGACGAAAAGGATTGCTATAAAAAGAGAAAGTTAACGTCGTCTGAAGAAAACGAAGTACAGTCTGCAAAGCAACATCAGTCCCATCGGACCCTTCTGACGGTAATTTTATTTTAATTCAAAAGAAAAACTGCATAGCATTACATGAATAAAATGTTTAAAAACGAGATGAATCTAGATTATTTCTATATTAAGCAGTCACACTGAAATGAACGGAACACGCTCATCAGATATTTGATTTCCCCTTGATTTGGAAAGACTGGTTTTGACAAGAGAATGCTAGAAAATTTCACTTTAAATTAAAGGAAAAAGAAAAAAAAGTTGAATTTTCCACAACATTAAAAAAATAAAAAATTCCTTGCTTTTGTTTTGTTTGACACAAGTATCGGAATAGGGTCACCCCTTTCCAAAGTATGTAAGATACACCTCCCTCTCATTTCTTCAATACTAAAAAAATGTATATATATATATATATATATATATATATATATATATATATATATATATATATATATATATATATATATATATATATATACATATATATATATGTAAAAGAAGAAACCCCCCCCCGAAAGTCGGGTCTAGCTACGCCCCTGGAAAGAGGAGCACAATTAATCGAAGAATTTCACAATCAATTTACTGAGTATGAGTCACAAAAACAATTTAGTATTTTACAGACACTCCAAAACTATCAGAAAAAAATGCACGCGATTGAGATACATTGAGAAAAGCGTACGATTAAGGTAAAGTTTCTAAAGCAATATTTCATTCTTATTCAATGTAAAATCTTTAGACGATATAAAGTAATTAAAAAGATTAATTTTAGTGCTACCTCGCTGTAAAAATAATTTGCAAACATAGGAGAAACGATGTACGGGGTCTGAAGTAAAAACTCGAAGATTTGTGGGAAAATTATCAAATGTGTTAAAGTTCAACGTCCTAGGGGCGCGTGTTATTATTGACCGATCGAGTTCAAATTTTGCACCGATTACTTTTTATTATAGTGTCACAAAACTAGGGGGCGTCACTTGTTGAATTTCGAAAAAAAAATTTCCCATATAAATAAGGACCACCCTAATATATATACCACCCTAATACATATATTATATAATATATAATATATGTGTGTATATATATATGTGTGTGTGTGTAAATTTTTTTTAGTATTAAAAAAAATAAGAGGGAGGTGAATCTTACATACTTTGGAATGGGTTGCCCCAATTCCAATACTTGTGTCAAACAAAACAAAAGCAAAGAATTTTTTATTTTTTTAATGTTATGGAAAATTCAACTTTTTTTTCTTTTCCTTCCATTTAATTTAAAGTGAAATTTTCTAGCAACGTCTTGTCAAAACCAGTCTATCCAAATCAGGGGGAAATCAAATATCTGATGAGCGTGTTCCGTTCATTTCAGTGTGACTGCTTAATTTAAAGGCTAACACACATCTACAAAAGCTGGCATCCCTGAAAGCTAATAGATACTTCCATTTCCGCCTGTAAAATGGATGTTTGACTTTCAATCTCATCGGTGGTCAGACTATAAAGATATTATATTTATAAAGATATATCTATAAAGATATTTATTTTTATTTTATTAGCTGCTTTAGAATTTACATAAATATCTATTTGAGAGAGCAACAGCAATTTTCGGGTATTATGAACAGAAGTCTTTTTTATTTTTCTACTTTTTAATCCGAACCAAGCTAATAGAAATAATCTAGATTCATCTCGTTTTTAAACATTTTATTCATGTAATGCTATGCAGTTTTTCTTTTGAATTAAAATAAAATTACCTTCAGAAGGGTCCGATGGGACTAACGCTGCTTTGCAGACTGTACTTTGTTTTCTTCAGACGACGTTAACTTTCTCTTTTTAGAGCAATCCTTTTCGTCATTTTAATTTTTTTCTTTGAGTTGAAAAAAGCTTGTTATCGGTCTTGTTCGTTTCATTATGCAACAACTTTCACTTAGAATGTACTACTTTAAACAGACTGAACGTTTCCAAAAGAATACGCAGTAAATACTGGCTGAAGAATCAATGTGATTGCAATGGATACTCTGGTTAGCAAAGGTAGTTTTGACTATGACCTATGACACACACGAGACCAGACCAACAAAAACCTCAATCGTCTCGAATTCCGGTTATGCTATCATTTTCGGATTCGAAGCCCAATGATCTTCAAAGCAGCAAACAAGAACATTTTCTTCAACTCGGAAACAGAGGAATTGTCTTCGAGAGCTGAGGAGGCAGTAAATGTGTTCCACGAGTAGGCTTTCCAGGAAGATTAACCAAAGGATAGTCGTTTCGCGCACTCTCTTGGAAGAAGAGTTAAGGGGTGAAATTCACAGGTTTGGCATGTTAAGATGAACATTAAAGTTCATAGTTAAAGGTCATTCAAGTTAAAAGCCATTTCGCTCTCTTATCTGGATTAGTACTGTTCTTTAGTTGCTCTCTTTCTTAAAATTGTGATTCCTTAGAAAACCGAAACGATAGGAGTGAAAAGAAAGTATAAGTTTTTTTTCAAGTGATGAAAAAAGGAAAATCGTAGACTACTGGCCAAGTTAGATTTGCTGCAATTGCTAACCTCAAGAGGATAAATAATGAATCCAAAAAAAAAAAAAAAAACGTACCAAATAGCAATAAAAGACTTTTTCTTGAAAAAGATATGCTTAAAGTTTGTTTTACTGTCAAAATGATTCCTTAAACTCGCAATAAAGCACTTAATAATGTAATAATAGAATAAATACCTAACAAAACTAATAAAGAGGAATTTTAATCAAGAGCCCATATTGTCTTTAGTATCGATTTCAAATTTTCACCATCATATTTCAAATTTCTATAAAAAGTTTCTTAAAGCCTCCGTAATTCAAAACCTCATTATCTCGATTTTTTTTGATGTGAAATTCGAAATATACAGATTCGACTGTATGCAATATTCTCACTGCGCGGCTCATAAAATTAAACATATTTAAAAATTTGCAGAATCTATGACAAAGAAAGGCTGCCTATACGTGGATTTAACAAACAATCTCATTTCTAAAGCGAAGTGTCAAATTTCACTCAATTATCAAAAAATTGTCGCAGCAGAGGGAGGCGTCTTTATACTTGAGGGTCACTCATGGAGCAGATTTTCAATAGCATTGGGGGGGGGGGGAGCGAAGTGAATTTTTGACCTTTGGTACACAGAAAAACCTTGTAGTGATTTTCTTTCTTTTTCTTCTTTTTTTCTTTCTCTTCCCTCTTCTTTTTTTCTTTTTGAGACTAACGTTTCGGGGGGGGGGGGGGGGGGGGTTTGTCCCCAACCCCCCCCCCTTAGCTACGCCCCTGGTAGAAGCGTATCAACATCTTTACCTTTTCCTAAATTGTTGCAAACTTTCGCTTTTTTTTCATCTTTAAACTTTAGATGATGAATCAGCATGCCTAGGTGGCACAATATTTCATGACCATTCATATTTAGAATAAATAAATGAAAAATGAGGAGTGGTGATATATACACACTAATAAAGCAATGTTTATAGTGCAGTGTATGGGAACTTGCGCAGTCGGTGGTGCTGAAAAGATGAAAGTACATTCACAAAGTCTATGTTTAGTAGTCAATAACAAAGTTCCTTTCCAAATATATTCGTGTTGAGAGCAAGGAATTCTCTTTAGCTCTAAAATTTGTTGCTCCTGAAAAACTCGTGTTATAGCCATTTTGCATTAGTCGGATCGCGTTGTAGCGGGAGTCGATTGTATTCTAAATTATACGCCACCACACTTTCAACAGAGAACTAGATGAAACTAGAGATGCACCGAATACCATATTTTCCCAAATACAATATTAGGTTGCAATTTGAACAGAATACTGAATATTTGATTGAAAAAATGCTTTTGGTATATTTATTTCATGCCAATTTAAACGCTTATCTAATTTAATTCTTTTTCAAAATGTAAATGCATTTCCATACCCTTAATTTATCAACATTAAGTACAAATATTACCTAATTCAAAGTAAATAAAATAAATAAATCATTCCAAAAGCAAATTTATATGAAAAATGACTAATTTGGTTTATTTTTATCTGCAATTCTGCATAAATTCATAATTTTTTTCATTGTGTATGATTTGATAAATGGTAACATGTTTTTAAAGACACATTTACGTTACGTACATGGACATAGCCAGAGGAGGCAAGGAGAGGAAATTGCTGCTCCCTAAAGAAGAACCTTTCATTTCCATGCTCCTCCCTAATGTCATTTAAAATTGCATTTTTGGACTTCAATTTTGAAAAATTTCTGGAGGCGCGAGCAGCCTATGTTCTTTTCCTTCCTCAACTGATAAAAAGGGAGAAGCCCTGACTTTTTCATCTCAGCAAAGTCAAAAATTGACTTCAATTTTGAGACAAATCGGAAGGACAATCCCCTCCCTCCCCCCATCCTCTGAACTACATTAAAATTGCTAATTTTGACTTTAAAAATGTATTCAGAGTTGAACACTTCTCCCAGCTCTCTCGAACGCTACCGTATTTCCGGCGTACAATCCGTGGATTATCTGTTAAAAAGGTAAAGTTTATGAGGTGCGGATTATACGCTGCCGCGGATTATCTATGATTTTTTTTTCTTAACACCAACGCATTGAACACAATATTTACAGTACAAGATTCAAAGATACAGACCTTATGCCAACTAAATGTTGTTTATTTTACAAAGCTTGCATGTTCCTTCTTGCTGCCTGCCTGTATGTTGGTTATTTTACGCTGCTTGAATGTTCCTCTTACACAGTTTAGGCCATGTAAAATAAGCAAGAATACAGTGAATTAGGAAGCCATTTGCATAAGATTAGAACGTTTGCCCCTTTGTCTTGACTCTGTTTTTCAAGTACAAAGTATGAAGTGAAAAGGGGAACGCTTGAAACGAGTGCAAGCACTGAGACCACAGGTCTATTGTACTGTCCCCGCTTAGACTACTAAAGGAGCCCAATAACAGAAATAAATTTCAGCAGTTGCCTAACCGAAATTTTAGGCAGTTCATAGGGATCTACATAGTGGTATCCCAAGTGCTCAAATCTCTGCGCAGTGTAGAAGTCACATTCACATAGCACATGAATTGAGCTCTCATCAGCCATATGGCATCCTCTATACGAAGGATTGTCGGTAGCACCCATCAGATTAAGATGCCTATTAAGAGAGCAGTGTCCAGTTAGTAACCCAACACACTTTTTGATCTCATTCCTACTCAAATTTAGCAGTTCCTTGGATCTAAGCCAGGGAGGCTACTGGTTAAGAGTCTTGGCCTGTCTTTGAGAGTCGGACTGAAGCTACAAGCCATTAGGACTCGACCGATGCATCGGCCTGGCCGATGGTTCAACAATTTAGCCATCGGCATCGGCGGCCGATGTTAACTTGCAGGAAACATCGGCTCATCGGCCTTAAAATACATCGAAAAGCCGATGGAATTGGCCGATGTTTTTGAAAAATGCTGTTTTACTTTTTAATACATAGTAAAGGGAGTTATTGTTTTCTTATAAAATTTTTTACTTAAATTTCAGTTTGAATTTCTATTTTAGTCACCCCTGAAGGAATTTTTAATTTTGCATTCAGGTACAAACAATTTAATTATTGCGTTGTTTCTTGCAGCTGGATGTACGTATATATCTCTCATAAGTCATTACTCAAAAATGGTAAACTGTAGAAGGTTAAATTTTTGCATGTGGGGTGTGCGTACATTCCAGTTGTGCACTTCCCTTTCTGTTTTCGATCGGGTGTTCTGAAAAGCCAGTTTACTCATTTTTTGTGGCTATTAACTACATCAGACTGACGATCATTTGGTGATATATTGCCGAATTGGAGACCATGGAAACAAATATGAGATGGCGAAACCGGTTTTTGGGACATTTTGTTAGATTCCCGTTGAACTGACGGTAATTTTTAATTTTTTGATATTTGTAATATGAATCACACTAATGCAGTCTTTTCTGTATCGCTTCAGTGGAGTTACAAGTTTGGGGCCTGTTGAAATACATTTTAGGGCCCTATTTCTCTATCACAGAAGTTGTAAAACATTTATCATAAGCATTTTTGTAACTCCTACGATGCCCCTATGGTTATGGGGCCTCTCGAGCAATTGCAACATTTGCGTTATTTTAAATCCGCCACTGCACATCAAAACAAACTCGGGTGCAAGTTTTAAAAGGTTTTTTCTGTTCCATGTTTATGATTATTTTGAACTCTATTTTTTACGACTATTTTTTGAATTTCCGAGAACATTTGCATGCCTCTCCTCCCATTACCTCAATTTTGGAAATTAAAGTCTAGTTGTACTTCTGAGTTGTTTAAAACTAACACCATTCATAAAATTAGAGATTTGTTTTTCAAACTTTATCTATTGTTTAGAAAGAATTGAGAGCATTAATGTAAAAAATTGATTAAAGACGTTTTGAATGGTGAGATAATTCGGAAATCAAAGGGACTTTTGAATTTTTTCTTCGGAAGTGCTGAAGTAGATTCAGAAACTCTTCCGAGACGTTGGTGCTAGCGGTTCTGTACTAAAAAAATGAAGCCGAAGTTGGGGCCAAAGTGTGAGTTACTCCAAAATCAGAGGGTGACCCCCAAACCCTCCCTCGTCGTTTCAAGCATTTTAAAATATTTAGCGATAATTTATTTTGGTCAAGAAATGTCATTTTGCGTATTTCTCATACTTGTTTCACCTTTATTTCGCAATGCACCATCGTTTTTGCATCATTAATAGCGATCGATTTTTTTCTGTTGTAAGTAACTATTTTTATGTATTTATATAAAATCAATGAATAAATTATTTTCGTTTTGTATAGAAAAGTTTCAAGGATTTTCCACTATGCAATTTTTTAAATTGCAGAAAATTATTGTCAAATTGAAAAGTTTAATTTGAACTTTTTTGTAAAGGTTCATAAAAAATTAAACAATCAAATTGTTCAATATTATGTGTGCAAACAACAGATCAAGTAGTATATTTATTCAGTTATTAACTTGGTGTAAATATTGAGTTTGTTCATTGTAGCTGCGTTTTAAGAACCTCGCTCTTTTTATGGCTATTTCTTTTTTCAGCAAAGTTGATGTCACTGTTATAGCTTTTATGAAGAATGCAAACTTTTCTATTCATAAATTTTAAATAAGTACAAAAATATTCCTATTATGATTTAATATTGTAATTTATCTGTTATCTATTTTGTTTAATTTGATGACTAAAAAATGTCTACGTGCAATCTCTCCACTTAAATTGCGTAATTTGTTGACGATTTCATAGTTTTATTCTTTTTTTTTTTGAATGATTAAACAACATAATTTAAAGTTTTTTAACTATTTTTAGTGTACCTAAATCCATACATCATTACAACATTACTGAAATCCTAGTTATATGTTCAATTAAAAAAAAAACAAATCAATTGTTTATTAAACAGTCTCTTTGTTTTTCTTCCTTTTCTTTCTTTCTTTCTTTTTTTTTTGGCTGTTATTCTTTCTCTTTCATCATACAGCAGTCAAAAAAGGAAAAACATAACTCCATCCTATACAAATTGTACGTAGTACGATCCAAAAGTACGGGGACAAGCTGTATAAAACCTTACCCAGAATAGTTCACATTTATACCGAAGCACATCCACTTTCAAAAGGTCACCTTGAGGGACTATGTACTTCTGCCAGAGTTCATATGACTTCTGGAATCATTCTTGGAAGCCATTTTTCACTACCTTCTATGATGCAGCTTCATCTTCTCCTGACGGAAGAAAGCGGCGTCCATGCAAATGTTTTTTTGCTGGGAACAGGTAAAAGTCACACGGAGCTAAGTCCGACGAAACGTTATGTTATTTGTTTGTCATATCAGAGTATTGACCAATCGAACAGTGCATCTTCAACATGAAAGTCGCCTGCTTCCCCACAATGAAGTTAAAGCAGCATCGCAAGAGGCCTTACAGGAGGTCGCGAATAATGTCTTTCAGGAGTGCTTCTAAAAGCTATACGAACGTTGGCAGAAGTGTATAGTCGTCCATTGCTATTTTGTAGATAGATGTGCTTCGGTAATGTGAACTATTCAGGATAAGGTTTTATACAACTTGTCCTTGAACTTTTAAATCATACAACGTACGTATGAGTTTGCAACTTACTATTTCATAACGTTTTTGACGCAAACCAGTGACGCAAGTTTACGCCCATGAAGACTTCAGAGAATTTGCGATAAACTGAGGAGGCGTTCAAAATGGATATTTTGGTAATATATATATGTTCTTAGTTACATATGCATGTACAGATGTGCCGAAAAAACTTGTGAAGTTTAAATTAAGCGATAGTAAAACAGAAATTTAGGTCGAGAAATCTGTTTTTTTTTTTTTTTTTTTTTTTTTGAGCAATCATGATTGCTTATTGCTTTCATTTGACTGTTTTGATGTGTTATCATTTTATTTTTCCGCCAGCACCCTCTGCAGCATCACCGTCGACCGGCTCCTCATGATGCTGCTCCTCTAGCGAAAACCGTCTCCAGGTTGCGTCCATATCCTACACACACACGCATACACTCACACACCTACACACACACACACACTCATGCCTGCGCACAGACACAAACACACACACATACACACACACTCATGCCTACACACAGACACATATGCCTACATATACATACACACGAACGCCTACACGCATACACTCACACACCTACACACACACACTCATGCCTGTGCACAGACACAAACACACACACATACACACACACTCATGCCTACACACAGACACATATGCCTACATACACACACACACGAACGCCTACACACACTCGCGCACGAACGCCTACACACTGTTAGATTTTTAATTTAAACTTTCACAAAAAGTGAAAGAATCATTAAAAATACGTTTTTGCATCATGCAGAATCGATCCTTTTTCGATGTAAACATTGCATCACGTTGTGACGTCATGTGTGCGATCGGTTGCAATAGCTCAGTCAAATGAATAAACTTTTGGGTGAATCGAGTCACGAGTTCATTGTATCTTATAACCGCGAAGTTTTTTTTGATTGAGTTACTTTTTGATTGGCAACATATCTTTAACTTTCTTTCATTGGCAACACATCTTGTATTTTGCATATTCTTAATTTGAAAGCCATGTGAAGACTTTAAATACTTCGAGCGATCTTTTTCGCTCTCTCTCTCACCTCACATAGCCGCAATGTATTGCACGTAGTAATTTATCGTGATGTCTGCCAGTGCTCTTTACTCCTGGCAGGGCGTTATACAACGTGATGTCAAATTTAAAGTTATAAAACGCCTTTAGGCCTATTTTTGTGTGTTACGGTAATACCTTATATTCCTTGGAATCAGCATGTTCGTAAACTTAATGTTTCGTGGCATAATAGCGGCTAATATTTGTTTATTTTTCTAAGTGTTTTTTTAAATATCAATGAAGATGTTGTTCGTCAACTTTAGAAATCTTTTGAAGATAATAAATACAAATTTTCCTTGAGGAAAAATGCTTCACGTGTTTTTCTTTTTCTCCAACTTCAGGCTGTGGACATTTTTTTTTGCAAGTTCACTTCTACTAGCGGTGTAGTAAGTCTAATTCACTACATATAATGCTCACACACACACTCGCGCACGAATGCCTACACACACTCGCGCGTGCACACACAGCACTGCATACACAACACGCACACACGCATACATACACACACACACACACGAACGCCTACACACACTCGCGCGTGCACACACAGCACTGCATACACAACACGCATACATACACATACACACGCACCTACACACATGCGCCTACACAAACACACACGGGCAGTTCTCAAAAGGTGGGATCAAAAAAGGTAACTTTGAGCAATTTCAAAAATTTTCGAATTTGATATCAATTTTGCTTTTATTTTATAGTATGCATACCTAGAGCACAATATATGAACATGAAAAGACAGCAGGTATTTGTAAAAATTGTTAATTAGCAAATTAATTCAGCAGTCTGTAGGTAACAGATTTTGGACATTGTTGTCCTGTAGGTAACGGATTTTGGACATCATCATAATGAAAGTTTCACCATTTTTGACAACTGTTAATCTGATTTTTAACTTTTCCAATGAAAATTTTATTTACTACATTTTGAATTTTACAATTTAATGATAAAGAGGATATTAATGAAGTACTTAAATGGCTATACATACTGCTCTTTACATATAATAAAGTTTTGGAATGATTGTGAAGAAGTTGATGAAAGGCAGAAAAAAGCTTCATGGAAATAATTATACAAACTTGTAGTTTGATTTATTGGGACAAATAAGGAATAAAAATAGAGACAAATAAATACGACATGTATATTTTTAAAGGAAAAATAAACAAAATATGATTTAAAAAAGAATGTAAAAAGTGACATCTTTTTTAATAATGAATATTTTTTCTAATGTCATAAGAATTAAAACGATGTCTAAAAAAATTATTGAAAAAGGAAATTCGTATTTCTATTTGGAGATCGTTAAATAATGTTTCCAAAAGAAAGAAAAGAAAAAAAAATTCTAAAATAATAAAAGCGGCGGGAAAAAAAAAAATTGCTAGCGCAGGTGATAAAGTTGCCAAAACTGGTGCAGCTGACGATTAACTACATTTGTCAAACTGGAATCCCCCTCTTTTAACCTTTAGCTTATCGTATACTGTGTTGTCGCCAACGGAGGTTTGCTTGGCGATTTTCGCGCAAAATAGCTTTCGTTCGATCATAACCAGCCATGTTTCTACTGTAATTTATGTATTGTTCAATGTGTAACGTATTAATTATGCAAAATACCAATGGATTAAAGAAGATAACATCATAATAATCTTTTTTATTGATGTTAGAAGACAGTGGATTATAAAAAAATTTTAAATAAACGGACAGAATTATCGGCGTCAAGATCGTAACGCTATTCGGACATCTCACATGTATGTTTAAGAAAAATTATTTTTCTTCTAAGATATTGCATAAAAGCTTATGAAAACACTTTTAAACAATTAAAAACTGATTCTGAGGATCGATAAATACCTTTAAAACGAAAACATCATATACTTAGTTCTCAAATAATAGCATTGTAAAGATCGTAACTTTTGGACATGCATCAAATTTCAAACTTACTTTTTTCTAAAATCGTTTACAAAGTAAATAATCTGTCTTTACTTTTGTTATTTGTGTAAAATATTAATAAAAAAATATTCAGCGTAAGATTCATGCCTTTAATTTTTTTTTGAAACGTATGGAAATAATTAAAAAAAATTTTTTTTTAATGGTACATTTGCTCAGTTAACGTTTTGGTATGTCCAAAATTGTGCCATTTAGCAAAGAAAATATTTTTTAAGGGCATTTGAAGAGCTTTTTTTCCATAATTTATGTCAATTCTTGTCTCTATACAGCATTATAATTTACCTCAAAAATTTTAGAGTTAATTAAAATGAAAGTTTTTTGGTGTTGAAGCTTCAAAGTTGAAGTCTGTGTTTGCTCCCACCTTTTGAGAACTGCCCACACGCGCATTCATACACACACATGCTCGTGATAGCGAAAAACATAATTTGGATTCAAGATGCCAAAAATTCAAATTAATACAATTTTTTTTTTTTTTTTTGAGATTACGATTCCTTATTTGTAGAGAGGAAGTAAAGTGAAATGAATCAATGATCCTTTAAATCCCTGATAATCTTATCAATTTATTTCAGTTTGATTTTTTTTTTTTTTTTTTGCCATTGGCCAACGGCATCGGCCATTTGGAGGAAAACAATCGGCCGTCTTTGAACAATCGGCATCGGCCCATCGGCCAAAAAATGCCATCGGTCCAGCCCTACAAGCCATATGATTCATCCATAAGAAGGTTCTATGCAGTAGTCCTTACTGCATTGTAGGGCAGGCTCGGGTCCCATAAATGGTGCATTGGAGCCCTGCTTAGCTAGCTGATCTGCCAATTCGTTGACCACAATGTTACGATGACCAGGAACCCAGTATAGGGAAACCTTATTACTGCCAGCTAGTCTTACGAGGGCATTATGGCACTCCCAAACAGTTTTGGTAAAGAAGCAGTATCGATTGAGAGCTTTCAACACAGCTTGGCTATCAGAGAATATTCTGATAACCTTCTCGCTTATACCTCGTTCTAGGCAGTTATTTACACAAGCCAACATAGCTTAAAGTTTCTGCCTGGTAGACAGTAGCAAGCTTCCCTAATAAGAAGCACAGATTTGTGTTATTGCTGCTGCAATATGCATCAGAACCAGTTCCAGGTGCAGTCTTGGAACCATCTGTAAACCTGATTTCGTGCGCTTTGTCAATGATTTCCCGTACATCCTTCCATTGCTCTCTGGACGGAAACACAATGTTATAATTGGCATTAAAGTTGAATTGTTTTAACATCCAGTCTGAAGGCATCATAAAGTAAGGATGCTTACTAGTCTTTGCACACAGTTTATCATACAGACAGGTGATGAGGGGACTTCCAGAGTCCCATGAGCTTGAGGTGGTACGCACACAGAATCGCCTCCATTTCCACTTGCTTATGTAGTGGAAGTGGGCTAAGAAAGAGCTCAAAGCTATGGGAAGGAGTTGTTCTCATTGCAATAGTGATTGCAACAATGGCTATCCTTTGTACTTTGGTGAGGCAATCCTTAGCCATTACAGTACAGGTTTTACCCCACCAGGCAATTGCCCCATACGTAACCGTAGATACAATTACTCTAGTATAAACCCAATGAGCGTTTTTTGGTGAAAACCCCCAATTATTACCAATGGCACACCTGCAAGACCAAAAGATCCTCTTGCCCTTATGTGTAATCAGCATAAGATGAGGATTCCATGTCAAAGTTTTATCAAAGATCACACTCAGGTACTTGACCTCACTGGAGTAGGCAAGAGGAGAACCAAAGAACTCAATTATCTGCAAGTCTTTGAGACGTTTCTGAGTGAAGGGAACCAAATAGGTCTTATTCGGGTTGACTGTAAGACCTGCCTCCATACACCACTTTTCAATTTCCTTAAGAGCACAATTCATGAGATTTGTAACAGTATCATGGAACTTTCCCCTTATAACAAGGGTTATGTCGTCCGCATAGCCAATGCAGTGCAGACCTTTGCGACGAATTCTTTCCAGAAGTTCATCAACCACCAGGCTCCAAAGGAGAGGGGAGAGAACACCCCCTTGTGGGCAGCCACGGCAGTTACCCACCATCATAGTTTTGCTCAGCATGCATGCTTTTGCCATACGGGTCGTTAGCAGACTGTTAACCCAGGTACATATCATGGGATCAATTCCCTTGAGTGCGAGAGAGTTATTTATAGTCTCGATGGGGACCTTATCAAAGGCTCCCTCTATGTCGAGGAAAGTAGTGAGTGCTACTTCTTGTCCATTTACTGCACTATCCAGAGCTGTTGTTAGCTCATAGAGTGCAGTCTTAGTGGATTTTCCAGGCTGATAAGCATGCTGGCACTTTGAAAGCAGATTGTTTTTCAAAACACTATCCCTGATGTGCCTATCAATCAGTTTCTCCAGCGTTTTTAGGAGAAAAGAGGTTAGACTAATAGGTCTAAAGGCTTTCACCTCATTGTACTTGGCTTACCTGGCTTGGGTTCTTGGGTATGAAGATTACCTTGCAAGTTCTCCAAGCATAAGGCACATAGACAAAAACAAGACAGGACTGGTAGATTCTACAAAGATGTGGTGTGATAATATCCACACCTTTCTGCAGGAGAACAGGTATAATATCATCAGGTCTAGCAGATTTAAATGGCTTGAATGAATTAATGGCCCACACAATCTTACCAGGGGTCACAATTTCACCCGCTAGTTTCCAACTTTCCTTACTTTCACGTAAGGAGTGTAGCGGAATATCAGGATGACTTTCCTTATCTTTAATTATAAAGCCAGGAATGTGTACCCTAAACATTTCTGTTAAAGTGCTTTCCCTGTCTTCAGTAAAGGAACCATCTTCCTTTTCAATGGAACCCAGTTGACAAAATTTATCTCTAGAGAGTATTTTCGTGAGTTTAGCAACACGAGAAACGCTGTCCAAATGGCTACAGAACTCTCTCCAGTTATCCTGTTTACTGGTTCTTATTGCCTTATTGTAATTATTGCGAGTTTCATGGTACGAAGACCAATCGCCCGTTTTCTTGGCCTTATTAAAAAGTCTTCTTTTTTTCAAGTAATTAGCGTACTATAATCATGATTTCAAGAGGAAATCATTATATTTTAGATTATATTTCAGATTAATTTTGATTATGCCTTCAAAGTAATTACCATTTTTTACGTTTTTAGTTTAGTTGCTCAAATGGTATGTTAGATTCAAATTTTTTTTTTACATTGTAGTGTTATCCGCAGATTATACGCCATTGCGGATTATACAACGCTTTTTTTTCTTCAGGCTGATTTTAGGACCTGCGGATTATAGGCCACCCGTGGATTATACACAGGAAAATACAGTACCAAAGATTAAAACTTGTTTTTTTTTTATAAGAAATTTTGAAAAATTTCCGGCAAAAGTTCCCAAGCCACCCCCCCACCCACCCCGGCCTCCGTACTTCCTCTGATATTATGATATTCTGATGAAGAGTCTAAACCTTCTTAGGAGTTCTAACTTTTGATATCTATTTTTCGAGGGCCATGTCCAAAGGGAAGGTTTTAGGGGTTAAACACCTTTCATTGGAGAAAAAATAATAAAGAACCAAATATAATAAAACTGCACATTTGACTTAAAATTAACTGTAATGTTAAAATTTGTGTACAGCATTTTTTTTAACATACATTCTCTTTGAAACTTCCTGGCAATTTAAGATTGTCCTCTCTTTATCAACTAAAATCATATTTTAGAAAAACTGATGTTGAATGATTGAACCGTTGTTTGGGCTGTCAATACAAAGCATTCACTGTATTTAATATTGCTTCTCATTAGGAGGTTATGATGACTTGAGCACATAGGCAGCTTGTACGATGGGGGAGGGGGACTGCCCCCTCATTTTCAAAAGTAAAAAGGCCTTGACCCCTCACTTTTTTGAGTTACAAATTAATTATAAGTTGAAAAATGATTTTTTATAGGATAGATTGATATATTTCATGAAAGCAAAAATTTAAGATTCCAAACAAATAGAAATTTCTCACCTTATTTCATAAAAATGGAACTTTGAATTGGAAGGGCAAAGTCTACGATGGCCATCCGTCCAGAGGCCATATTCCAATTTTTTTTTTAGGTCATAGAGTCTGTAACGTTAACAGCCTTGAATATAGCCCAATTTTACGAAAAAGAGAGAAAAAAGCATTTTCAAGAGCCCCCGCTCTTTAACCTCACGCACTTATTTTGATCCCCACTTTTTTGGTGCACCATTCGCCTATGCTTGGAGCATTTCACAAAAAGATGAGCGTTGCCACTATGAAGATACCTAATAATCGTGTTTGGTATTGTAATTTGCATCTGCAACAAACCTCTTCCTATTTAGTCCTAAGATTAGTATTATTTATCTTAGAATATATAACCTGAAAACATAAATGTATAATAAAAGAATAATTAGTGACATTTTTTTTTGTACTTGTTGCAATATGCTTCATAGTGAACAGATACAGTAACCCCTAGTTATAACGCTCTTTTCGGGGGACAAAGAAAAAGCGCAATATAACCGAGGTCATTAAAATAGTTATCCATCCAATATAAAAGTTAATTAGTATTCGTTCATTTTGACATATGGTTTCAATGAAATTTTTCAATGTAATTTACGATAGTAAATTTTCACCGTCAGGAAGGCGCAAACATGAAATGACGAATGAAGATGAACTTTCTTAGGTACGACGAGATAAGAGTGAGTATTCTAATACCCTCTTATTCCCAATAGACTTTCTTATCCATTTGATTTGTTGTAGAAAGGATATGAAAAGTAAAAGTAACCATATTGTTTCCAGAAAACTCTTTCGCCTGTCCAGATCATTCTTCCTTACCTTGATGCAAATCCTGATTTGTGCAACCAAGCACAAATCTTTTCTGTACTCAAAGGCAGGCAGAGAAGAGTGTGTGTTTTCTTCTACTTGGGCCAATATGATACTTGCCCTCTGTCTCACTCATTGTAAAAGCCTTAGCACCAATGCAAAAGAGGATGTCAAGTAGTTTACAAACTGAAGTTTTCTTAAACTGAAATATTCTGTGGGTATGTGCATTTGGATGACAGGAATTGCCGCTGCTTTTCCAGAAAATTTAGAAGAATAGAAGTATCTTCGTTTTGTTCATTGTCAAAATAAAGAAGAAAGAGACCTTTTCTGAGTTATACCTTATGTTTTCATAAATGGTTTTAAACTTAAAGCAAGGTTTTTTTTCTCCCCTTTTTTTGAAGCTCTAATATTTTGGGAGACAGAAGAAAACTGCTATACAGTCTAACCTCCATATATGAAAGTAGCAAATTGCGATAAAAAAATCGATGTATAGAAATTTCAATATATTGAAACGATCTTAGTTTATCATAAAAATCTCCCTTAGATTTAAAATTAAAGCTAATTTTTGCCAACTGTAATGCCCATTCATGTTTTTGAGTGAGTTTTCTGTAAGTTTCACCACTTTCATTACGGTTTTCCGATTTATCATAATAGCAGGAACTCTGCTTTGCGAAAATACTAAATTTTCTAGAAATGACATTTTTGCGTCTTCATAACTTCATACATCTTCATTCTTCGGCTATTTAACTTGATCCGCAACATTAGGGGATTTTCCGTTTTGACAATGTAACCGAGAGAAAAGTAAAAAAAACAATCTACTTAACTTGAATTATTTTCACTGAAACTAAAAGACTAGGAATGATAATCAACTGACAATAAGGGATAACTTGAAACTGATTTTACTGTATTACTGGTTGCAACTAAGATTTGAAATAAACTTGAGAGAATTTAACAACTCGAATGGAACAACGACCTATCTACACGCCTCTCAACCCTAAATTCCTTGTGAGTTTTGTAGCAACCTTTAGTGAACATAATTTTCTCCCCTAACCTTCATTTTTCATGAGACAAGCAGTCTAAAGTAGAAAAAAATCTACTAATGTCTCAAAAAATATTTCAATATAAAGAGATTTTTTTCGATACACAGAAACAATTTTTCTATGTAATGGACATGGAAATTTGTTGGTACTTTGATATATAGAAGTTTGATATATGGAGGTTCAACTGTATTCGAATGAGCGATATAACAAGGGGCTACTGCAATAGGTTTTAATCTAAGCAAGCAGTAAAATGAATAAACTGAGTTTACTTGCGCAGCCAAAGTTTACCTTCTGGGAGGTGCGGTTTATTACGGTCCTTACATGTACAACCTTGTTTATCCGGATTAACTGGGACTGGGACCAAAGACAATCTGATTAAACGAAAATCCAGGTAATAAGCAAACACATTCTTAAATAAGCAGACTTTTACTATAGCAAAAAAGAATTCTTTCTAAAAAAAAGCTGCATTGTATCGTTTCTCGTAAATACTTTATAGTTCAACAGCAGTGATGTCGGACTGATGCTCCCAAGTACTCTACATTGTTCCTTAAATTAGTACTATACTTTAATGTATGTTCTATGCAGGAGTTGTGTTTAATCAAAACAAAACATAATTATAACTATTTCTTATTGTTGTATGAAATTCTTTTGCTCTTTAGGTAACATGGCAGATAAAGCTGAATGCCTAAAAGAAATTTTACCTACAACGGGCCTTTTATTTCAACAAGAATTCCAATCATTTGTCCTTAGTAAACCTAAGCTTATACCATTGAAATCAGTAACTCTACAAAAGTTAGAGAATATGCAGCAAGATGCAGAGAGAAAAGCCAAAGAAGAATTATCTAAATCAAGTAGTAACTCAGTTTCTAATAAATAATGCATTGACCTTAAAGTTTGAATTATTTTGCTAAAAATATATGCTTGTGAGAAAAACGATGTTATTGTAAAAAGTAGTTATGCTACAAAAAACTTTAAAAAATAAAACGTATTTATGAAATTTAATTTGTTTGAAAGTACTTACATACACAAGAAAAGTATATACAGTCGTCCCTCGCTACTTCGCGCTTTGACTTTCGCGGCTTCACTACATTGCAGTTTTTTTCTAGTTTTTTTTTTTCAAATATAGTAATTAGTCTTTTTTATGTGCTCGTGTAAACTTTTTTCTACAAAAGAATAACAAAGTATATAGCTTTTAAGTAAGGTCTGAAGGGCTAGTTGTACTAGATGAGGGATTGGAGGTATAAAATCGCCAAAGAAAGTGTAGGGAATCGCTATCTCACTTTAACCGTTAAGCACTAACTGGAAAGTATAAATCACTATATTATTACTAGGAGATAAATACAACTGTAAATGGTGTTCAACAATGTACTAGCTTTTTAAGTTGTATACTTAAATGTAGAGGAAGAACCTAGTAAGGGGCACCTACGGTCACTAACGGGCAATTGATTCATCATCGAACAAGCTGAGGTTTTTTCATAGATTAGTAGTATTGTGTAAGAACTGCCTGTGTGGGTAGTTTATTTCCCAATAATTAACAATGTGATATCTATTACGTCTAACATATCTAATTTTCTCATATTTTTGTGCAATATATTAAGTAATGCAATTGTAATAGTGGCTAAGGGTGCTTTTTCAAGTCTAGGGGGCTCTAACTATGATAAAAATCTATTTAAATTGCTATAAGTAAGTTTTATGTACTCTAATTAGAAAAATATATACAGAATCCTACTTCGCGGAAATTCAGTTATCGCGGTAAAGTCTGGAACGAATTAACCGCGATAAACGAGGGTTGAGTGTATTATCAAACCCTGTCAGAGTGCCCACTATTTGAAGCGCCATTCCCGTTATGCTATGCCAACATTGTGTCTTTTAGGTGGATGAAACTCAAGCATGCCTTTAGGAGTTGAACAAAATAAAACAAATGAAAAATTTTTTTTATCTAATTAAGTATAACAGACAGGTAGCCAGGCGTCACTCGAGAAATAAAATGTGTTTTGTATTTTTGAGGCCATAAGACTTTTAGATCAATCAAAAATTTGCGTTGAAAATTTTTTCACCAGTAAAAATTACATATAATAAGAAATTAATAGCAAACTTTTATGTTTTGTCAACAATTTTGTTGTAAGTGTTTTCATATTCATGATTTGTGGTATTGAAATGCATAACATTTGTTATTGATTCTGATCAGAAAGTGACTGAGAGATTTACAAGTCTATGCTGCAGTGGGAAGGTAAAGGTCAGTAACTGCAAATTTTTATTTTATTTATTTATTTATTTTTTTTTGCATTTTTGTCATCTATTGTATGTTAGCTTGAATACAAGCTTGCATATTTGGTTTCCGCTGAAATAAAGGTGCGAAAAAAACTGCCGCATTCCAACATTTCCCTATTGTTAGTATTGAATCCGACACACATTTCTTCAATTATCTTGAAAACTCATTTCTGCAGACACTGCCGTTTACCTGCCCATGGCAGTACGCACCTTTGCCATTTTTGTTCATAAAAATTATTTTGTAAAATTTTACTGCTTGTAATCTAAAGTACTTATTCTGTTTACAAGTAATGATTCATTGCTATCAAGACTTCAAAACTCATGCAATATCAATTTTGCTTCCTTACATTTTGTAATTTATTACCAATCAAGACTACATATAAATATGCTTACGGATTGAAAATTTTATACGGTAAATTTCACAGATATATCCGAGTTAATTTAAAATCCCTTTTTTTAAAAAGATGCCAGGATTTATAGAAGACGCAAGATGCAATCTAAAAAACCCTTGTAACGATTCAAATCAGGAATCCATAAATTAGTTTTTCATTGAAGACAAAAGTATATGCTTTAATGTTTCACATAGTGTCAAATAAGGAATGAGTTACAAATTAGGAAGATGTGAAATCTATTTTTCGTTTTGGAATTATCTCCAATAGTTAAGAAAAATATTTCAAGACCTTTTTTTCTTTTCAAAAAAAAAAAAAGAAAAAGAAAAATGCTTCATTGAAAGTACTACAGTTGGACCTCCATATATCAAAGTAGCAAATTGCCGGAAAAAAATTCGATGTATAGAAACGATCTATTTTATCCTAAAAATCTCCTAAAACATTAAAATTAAAGCTAATTTTCGTGTATGAAACCAAGTTTCTAATTTATACGAGCATTAAATGAAAGTTAATAATTAAAAAAATAACAGAAATTACATTTTTGCGCCTTCATACATCTTCATTCTTCGGCAATTCAACTTGATCCGCAACATTAGGGGATTTTCGTTTCGAGAATAATAGAGAGAAAAGCAAAAAATCAATCTACTCAACTTGAATGATTTTCACTGAAGCTAAAAAGACTAGGAATGATGATCAACAGGCAATAGGGATAACTTGAAACTGATTTTACTGTATTACTGGTTGCAACTAAGATATTTGAAAGAAGCTTGAGGGAATTTAAGAACTCCAGAACGAAACAAAGACCTTTCTACACACCCCTCAACCCCAGATTCCTCATGAGTTTCGTAGCAATCTTTAGTGAACATAATTTTCTTCCCTAAGCTTTATTTTTCATGAGATAAACAGTCTAACATGTAAAAAAAACCTACTAATGTCTTGAAACAAAATTTGATATATAGAGAGTTTTTCGATATATAGAAACATTTTTTCTATGTAATGAACATAGAAATTTATTGGATTTCGATGTATAGAAAATTTCGATACGTGGAAGTTCGATGTATGGAGGTTCGACTGTATTTCAAAACTGGAAAATCTCCGTCAGGATTGCGAAAAATGAACCGATAGTAAGCTTATTAGGATGTGCGATGGAAGGTTCTTGAGCTATAATATGGCGGACAATTGTTTGTTGAAAAGGAATCACTTTCCACCATAAGATGGTCCATCGAGTTAAGTGAGTGCGAGCGAACCAGTTCCCATGTCTATGTACTGCACTGAATATTAGTAAGTCTTGGATAATATTTAAAATGTTGATAACAAAAACTTTAGGTAGAATCCATGTCAATTCAACAAGGGCTGTAACATGATGGTCTCGGATTTTTTTGAATTTAACATATGTTAAAATTCATAAAAAATTAAGATGTACGTTTTTTTTTGTTATGCCCAAAAAAATTCCTTGGCTGAGATACAGGTCGCCTAAGATGGCGGTCCTGTCATGATTTCTCTGATAAATTTTTAAAGGCTATTATCTCAGGAACGGTAGAACATATTTTGTTGCTGTTTGTTTTATTTAAAAGGATACTTTTTCTTGTTTAAAAACATATGCAACATTTTGAAACATGTGCTTTAGTTTTTTTTCTAGTCTTTTGAAAAAAAAAAGTTTAAAATAATTTTTTTGATTTTTCTCAAATATGTCAATTTTAAAAATTTTCATTTTTTTACAGTTTATTAGTACCACTGAGCACTACATTCCCTGAAAAGGAGAGCTTCCACTTTTTCGTTTAACAGATTTTAGAGGCATTTGAAAAAAAGAGGGTTTTTAAGGAACTCTTCACGTAATGGCAGACATGAAAAATCAAAAAAAAATTTCGCAACAAGTAACCAGAGAACACTTTTAATTAAGTTATATAGCGAAATTTTCATTTTGAGTCTCTACTTTATCCAGAAATTTCATTTTTTATGAAAACAAGATGCAGCCTCCAGCCGATTCACTGCATTTCTCCTTCAGCGTAGCGCCGAAAGAATAGTTAAGCGCAATGCTATTTTGTTCTCACTAAATTCAATATCCAAGATCCCTACTTAAGGTGAAAAATCCTTTCTTTCGAAAAAAATGGCGCCCACATGCAATTTATTACTACTAGAAAATTGACAGATTTTTATTAATTAATTTCTCACTCTTCATTAAAATTAACTCTCATTTACTTATTTCTTTTCTGTACTCTAAAATTAATACTACTAAAAACAATTATTTTGGCTAATTTTTGAAAAAAATCGATTATTTGAAATTAACAAGTTTTGTTTCGAAAATGGGGGGGGGTACTTTCAGGATTTTACGGTTTACTGATTTTATTTCATACCTTTTAATGAGAATCAAGTTTATAGAGCAGTCTTGAGATTAAAAAAAACATTTGTTATATTTTATTGGATCTTTTGAATTAGTGCTTTTGTGCCAAAACTTATTTGAATTTGCCGACCCTCAGAAGTTTCCACCCAGGCTACAGCCTAGACTTGCCCCAGGGATACATTTCTTTTACTACTTTATAACTGAAATCAAAGTACAATAAATATTACTTGAAAATGATTACTTATGATTCAAAAACTGCTTCTACTTACAAAATATTAGGAAACAAAACCTTTGCTGACAGTTGCTATTAGTTAAAGAAAGATACAAAAACAAGCAAAAACTAGCAGCTCTGTAGAAGTATTACAGAAAGTGAAACTTCGATAAATAAAGAAGGCAGCTTGCCAATGGCAGTTATTATCTAATTAGTAGGTCTTCATACATAAATCGAACCAATTTGTATTGAGTTTTATTTTTTATGTAAGTAGAGACAGTAAAAATTAGAGAGAAAAAGAAGCCCAGAGTGGGAGTCTGCATGTTTTCCAACGACTCCTTTACCCCAAAATCAGTGAGACTTCACAACATTGTTAAAACAAAATTATAGGCTATTTTTGGTGACTTAACATGAACATATTAGATTTTATATGATGTATATACAATCTCATGCCTGTTTAGAAAATTTCATATGCATTTTTGGTAATTTATTATTAGACTAGTGTTTTTTTTTTATTATTAATCTTTCTCTAACAGGCAACATTACAAAGTTTAAAATTTTTTTTTCAAATTTCAAATCACTAAAATGCAGTTGGCTGTCCTCTTTTCCAAAAAAGTAACATATTGAGTGGATGAGTAGCATCCCCCCCCCCCGGAGAGGAAACGGAATGTCAGCCGCCTGGGACCCTAAATCTGGAATGCTCAAGACAGCAACCTTTCAGAATTTTGGATTCTGACCAGGGTTTAAGATTTTTTTTTTATTTAAATCAATTTTTTAAATTTGAATAAGATTTTTTTTTAATTTTCAAAATTTGTAGAGATTAATTGCTTTACATTCATAAACATATTTCATACCATAGATGAAAAACAACTTTTTAGCTGTTTTAATTTCATGGCAGAAGCTATTTTTTAATAATTAGGATAATTTGACCAGTTTTGATACAAATGCATGATTCACCGTAAATTAAATATTCAAGATGAAGAATTTTTATTTTGATCTTTAAGTGAAAGTCCAGAGAGATAGTTCAAAGTTTATTTTATCATAAAATCTATGTACATTGTGCACAGTAATTTATTTATTCACATTTTTTTCCCCACAGTATCCTCTCACCTTTTTTCTGAGTTTTGAAGCAGAATTTTCTTTTTTTTATAGAAAGAAAATTGTCACACATGATGGTAGAAGTTTTACAATGACAATTAGAAATGCTTAACAAATTTTGATTATTAACCACTAAGTTTCAAATCTAAGTTTTAATCCTAGAATTATAATTTTCATGCTTTTTAGAAGAAAAATTCTGAAAAGTTGGCAGTTTTCTATGTTTATCAGCTTAGAGTCTACAAAAATAAACTTGATAATAAAGCAATCTGAACTAAGGAATCCATGAGCTTACTCTTAAAGTTAGAATAAGTTCTCTAAATATTCAACAAATTTTTAAGATTTACAAATATTTTATAATTTTTATATAAGTGATATGTGATTTTGTTTTATGATTTGATTAAAGATAAAATTTACATTATCATGAACATTTTTAGTGTAAAATGATACATTGAACAATTACTTTTCTTAACTAGTCAGGTGTATAAGAAAAACTGCAAATTTTTCCTCTTTTTTTTAACTGTAATTTTGGAGTAAAATATTACAAGAGTCTGAAAAATCTGTTACACACGCAGAAAGAAGAATCTATAGTTTAGCGAGTTAAAATTAAGATTGTATAATGCAGTGTAGTTAAATTTAGAACAACACATTTTAAAAGTGCAAAATTGATAAAAATAAAATCAACTGATTTTAAACAATGCTTTTGTTTAAAAAAAAATTACTGGATTTAAATCATGCTTTAAATCAACGAACCCTGATTCTGATGCAAAAAATTGGTTTCACTATTGTTTACGCTGAATTTTTAATTTTTTTTTAGCCAATCTGAATGAAAGTATACTTCATTTTGCCAGCGGTGCCCACCTGGGGGGGGGGGGGGGGATCATGCCGCAGACTGCGGCATTGAAATTTTTAGGGGAGTTGTTTTGATTTGAGTTGTTTTAGAGGAGGTTGTTTGACAGGGGTATTTTTCTCATTTGGGGTGGGGGGATCCCCCTGATTTTACTAAAACTAAAGTCTGAGATAATTTGCAGCGGTGTATAGTCTGTGGATGTTGCTTTTTATTGTTATGCAAGGTGCCTATTTATACAACAAATAAATCACATTTTCACTAAAAATAATTATGTCACTTTGCTCACTAGGTTTTGTAATGCATCTTCTAAGAAGAAAAAAAGTTATCAGAAACCGAAAGTGGATGTTAAAAATTGCTGTATCAATTTCAGCAAAACACTTATTTACACATAACATCGAAAAAATGTTTTAAAAGAAGCTTAACTGAAAGTACTGTGTTTTCAACAATTAACAATTTTGAACTTTTAAAACTGAAAAAAAAAAAAAAAAAAAAAAAAAAAAAAGATTTTTTTCTTTTTCTGATTTTATTTTAGTTTTTAAAAAATATTTAAGGAAAAAAAGTTCAGGGTCTCTGTATTCCAAATTTGGGGTCATATACAACAAATGTTAAGTTGAAAAATTCTGTTTTTTTCTCTCTTAATTTTGACCAGTTATACTGTTCTCACTTGTGAAAATTTTTTTCTCAAGTTGTGTCTGCAGAAAAAGAAAATATCATATTAAAACATTGTTAAAAAGTATTTGGAGAGGCTGCAGTCCTATCACCCTCCGAAGTACACTACAGGCCATTGATAGTAAAAATGACACTTGAGGCATATAAAAATTAATATCTTATTTACTGAAATGGAAAATCCATATAAAACCAAACGACCAGCGATAAATTGGACTAATATCATATTTCAGAAATTTTTAAGTTTTAGAAAGAAAATGAAAAACTCTGACTTGAAACAAACCCAGGCTTCAGAACAAGATGGATACTCCAAAAAAGTTGAGACAAGAGATTTAAAGCTATAAAAAAGGGACAAAAAGTGGAGAAGAGAAACATTCAAAAAACATGCAAAGATACATGCAAACACGATATTCTTCTGTTGCCAACAAAATATTGAAACAAAAAAATAGATCAATTATTTAAAAAAAAAAGGTTATTTTACTCTTTATTGCTGTGAGGCATCACTTAAAAAATTTAAAATATCTTTTTGAAATAATAAGTAGAAATGTAACTAATTCATCAACAAGTAAAATAAGTAATTAAAAAATAATTCAGGGTGGCGACAGGAACTGCGAAAAAAAGTTCCTTGACTTTTCCCTGATTAAGTTCACCAAATTTCCCTGATTTACGTTACAATGACGATGGTTTCCTTTCTTTGCCCTACTTGAAAACCATTGCATATTTGATAAAATGCAGCGTTTAAAACGTTTTAAGCTGTTAATTAAAAAAATATTTTGAAAAAATTTTCCTTTTTTTAGAAAAAATAGTACATTAAATTATCTACAGGGGTATACTATATGATTCTAAAACAAATACTTTACTTCCAGTAACCAGTTAGCATAAGAATTCTATGAAATTAAATCACTCTTAAAGGCATATTTAATCATGATAAAACTATAAAGTTTATATGGAAATAATTTTTAACTAATTTTTCAAGCAGTATAATTATTGCTGCAAGAATAACAAGTAATAGTAAAAGTATAGAAGTAATGTAGATTTACTTAAGTAAATAATAGACATATTTACGTAAAACAAATTGAAACCCTTTAACAGCCAGTCACATTGAGCTATTCTCTAATCAAGAACTTTGGTTTTCATGAATAAAACTGTATTTTAACTATTTAAAAATAATAAAAATATATAATATAAATATATAATATAATATATCAATACAAGCTAACTCAATTTCAAGTAATTTCATTATTTGTTGATAAAAAATCTTAGATTACTTTTGTAATAAACATTGAAATGAAAAAAAAAAACAATCAATTTCAAACTATATATGTGGATATAACTTGGCTTTAAAATAAAAGAATTTTTAAAATCTGGAAAAAAAAAAACAAAAAAAAAAACCTTCGTGTAATCTCATACAGCGACAACGAATAATACGATGGCAAAAAACAAAGTTGATTTTGATTTTACATTCAATTTTACCAATTAAATTTAAAATGCAAAGAAACAATAACTTTTAATCTTTTATCAGTATTCATTTAAAAAACAAAGATTTCCTCTTGAAACCATGATTACAGTATACTAATTCAAGACAATGAGTAAAGGTAAGGGAGCTAAGGCATTAATGAGTTTCCTCTTTGCTCGTAGGGTTGTTTATTTTACAAAGCATGGAACCCGTGAAAGAAAAATTCAAGCTACGTAAAATAAACAACTTTACAGACACAGCAGCAATTTAAGGCAGTTCATCCTGTTTTTAATAAGTTAGGATTCAAAACTTTGACATTGAGGAAAAAAGATGCAAAAATGTGGCAGTGCATAATCACACCTCATTTATTTTACTTTTTTTAAACAGATAATTTGTGGAAAATGCGTAGGGAATTAGGGTATTGAATTTTGCAAAAGAAAAAGAAATATATTTTTTTCCCTTCATTTAATCAATTATCCCTGAATTTTTGTTATTTTTTCAAAATTCCCTGATTAATAAACTTCCCTGACACCTCCCTGATCTGTCGCCACCCTGTAATTATAATAGAACCATTCTACGCTAGAATTAAAATAATTTCCATTGTTAAAAAAAAAAAAAATATTATGTAATATTACTTAGGGTACCCACCCAAATATCATGAAGACCTCCTCCCCCACAAGAGAACCCCCCCAAAAGGAAAATACCCCTCAAAAAAGTTTCAATGGCGCAGTCTGTGCCATAACACCCCCCCCCCTTGGCACCCCTGCAGAAGGATCAAAAATCTGAAACACAGCAAGCTATTTCCTGTGAAACACATGTCCCAATAAATTTTAGATTTTTAAAGGCTTTTAAACACTGCATTTTGTTTTAATTTTAAAACAGATAAGAAATTCAGTAACTTAATTCCTTACAAATTTGGAAGAGGTCACTAAAAAAAAAAGCTTACTACCAGTAACATATTCTAGGTCTCGGAGTGAGATTAAAAAAATTTTGGGACATAATTTGTACAAAATTTTAGCACAATAAATAACAATCTACAAACACAAACGTCGCTATTTTGAGCATATGCTTCATTATTGCCAACTTTATTATACACTTGCATCCCTCACCTTCTAAAAAAAAAAAAAAGCTACACAGAGATTTCTTTTTTCTTTTAAGAAAAATCAGAAGCGATTTCTAAGTTTGTAAGAAAAAAAATTAAATTCAGAATTAAACAATTAAAGAATTGCTTTTTTACATTTGGCAGTAACCCCTAAAATATACAACTACCAAAAATTAATAAGTTAAACATTAATTTTTAAAAAAGCCATCTCTCAATGGTAAAATACATTTCAAAATAATTGAACTAGTTGCAAGATGCAACCGGATTCGCAAGATGTAAAGGGAAACAATTTTCCCTCAAATCACTTGTTTCAACGTTAGTATGCTTGAATTATTTTCATTTTAAAATTTATTTTATGTAAAAAAGATTTTAAAAAGTATATTATTAAGCTTTGAACAAATGAAAAATTTAGCACTTAAATGCTAATGGTTTAGATTTTTGCATGGAAAGCAGGACATGGGGTCATTGTTTTAAGCTCAAGTGTCAGGCTAATCTAGAAATTAGGAAAAATTATTTTAGTAGGGTAATGGGCACTTGGAGCAGCTTACTGGAAAAGCTGTAATGAGTAAGGGGTAGTTAACTCTAAGAAGGTCATTGATCTTCATTGGGGACTAATAAACCGACTAGGACCAGCCTAGTTGGGCCCGGAGCCTGTTGCTGGTCATCACATTTGTATTTCTATAATTGCTTACTCCTTTCACATTTCGCACTTCTCCGAAAAATATGCGACTACCAAATGATAAAATAACTTCATATTTCAAAAATTGCAGGATGCAAAAAGATCAAAATTGTAAACACATAAAACAAGTTATTGCCAAGCACATACTTAATGCTCATTCTTGGCATGCTGAAATAAATTTTCTCTTCCCTCCCCCTGCCACACTTGTCTTATTGTGATGGTGAACCTGGATGCTACAAGGAACCCCTACAAATAGAGAGAAAAAAAGGCTTGTTCCTATCCCTAGATCTGCAAAACCGAAAAAAGAAACAAGTTGCCTTTAATGAGAATAGAAAAGAGAGCACTATCTAGCTCCATATCCTCCTAGTCTTTCGCTGAGAAATAAAGACGAAATGCATTTTAACATTTTATAGATGAGTTTTGTACGAACTAAAAACTTCTTAAGGAAAACTTTCCACTCCAGAGTGAACTCAATGGAAGTATTGTTTAAACATTCAATACTAAGAGAACAGTCAAAATCCCTCATTGTGAACTTTCGCACTGTCGGATCAATTTCTAATTTGTCCCGTGATATTTTGATACAGTCTACATAGAATGAATGCCAGGGGGACGAATTCACTTTCTGATTTATTCTGTTTTAGAATGCTCAAAAGTAATCTTACACTGCCTAGTGAATTTTTAAACTAGCTCTAGGTAGGGGATCTACAGAACAAAAAAGTTAGGGAACTACTGTTGTAGACTCAACATTGATGAAAATTAGATTGATTGAATTTTGAATACAAAAAAACTGCAACTTCAATTTTGGATTAATGTTTATTCCGTAGAATTTTTTGTTCCATAAATAATTTTATAATTACACTCTTCTTTTTTTTGGCATAGATTAAGAAGTAAAAGCTAAAAAAAATTTTAATTGAACTTCCAAGAACTCACCGCTCGACAACCCTGCTGAATCCAGAAAAACTCTGCCACATTCTGGGCAAGACAAAAAAAAGAAAAAACAACTGTTGTGCAGGCATACCCGATAACCCAGCATTTCCTCAAACTCTGCCACTTTTCAGTCCACAGTTTCGGGATTCTAATTATTTTGACAAAGGAAAAATATGTAAGTCTTCAGGGAAAAAAAATTTTCAAAACATAATCTGGTTAAAATTAGGTTCATTTGAAAAGTATTGCAAGACATTTTAAAAATTTTCCATGCAATACTTTTCAAAAGATTGGAAATTTAAAAAATATTTATAAAAATTATTCACATGACATCTTATAAAAATTGGAAATTTTAATTTGGAATTTTTGGCTGTACAGTGGAATCCCTCTATCTGAACTCTCTAATATTGAACACCCTGATATTCTGAACACATTTTGATGGTCCCGGCGAAACTTCATAGACTTAACATAGGCTGACCTCTCTGTACTCTGAGCACCCTGTAATATGAACACCCCAGTGTTACGAATGCTATTTTAAAAACCCTTCAATTATTACCTCTCTGTATAATGAACATGTTCACAATCAGTACTCGGGAAATCCTATGAATCAAATTGGAAAACCTGAAATACCTTCACAGTTATATCACAATGACTGAAGAACATTCAGATGAAGAGAGGAAGAAAAAAAAATATTTTTCTGGATTTTACTGCATCACACGAAATCATTCAGCTGAGCAATATGAGCCTGAAGTTTCTGAAACTGAACTATAATTCAAGAATCCAACCATTGTATCAAGTTGTATTCAAGACCTTTAAAGTATGATTACCTTCAAACAAAATGCGGCTAAAAATGTGTTCAAAAGACGGAAAATATTTTCAGCCCCCCCCCCAAGCATGTGTGCTTAAAGAAAAATTTATGTAAATAAATGTTAAAGATTTCAAATATGCCAGTTTTGGAATCAGTTTGATTTGAATTTTAAGCTATTGACTTTTCTAACAACATGAACTTAGTTTAAATTGTAATATTTAAGCGTTTTGATATCTTAATTCCAAAAACCTAAAAACTGCCAATAATGGGGGGGGGGGGGGGGTCCTCCCCCAGAAATTTTTTAAAATTGAAGTTCCAAAAATGCAGTGGTAGGTCATTTTGGTAACGTTCAGGGAAAGGAGGGGTTCAGGGAATCTTACATCAATTTTTTCAAACCGATAGTCCCAAAATCACAATATTGGGCGACCTTCAAAAATATTAGAGAAAGGGGGGGGGGGTGCTCTGGACTCTCCCCGAAATTAAAGCTTTCAAAATGAAATTGTACTCCATATTTCATAACGTTTATACACTTTTTGAATGCATTATCAAAGGAATGGAGTTCAGGAGGTCTCCTTCGGCAATGTTTCGAAATTGAAGTTCCAAAAACGCAATTTTAGACGATGTTGGATAATGTTAGGGGTAAAAGCGTTCGAGGCTCCCTGCCATTAGTTTTTTGCCGATCGTAAACATTTTTATTGCAACAATAAAATCGCTTGGGACATAAGATTTTCACTTTTGCAACATAATTCAGTTATGATCGGAAAGTCTACGCAAGGTAGCGCCAACAAACCAGAAAAAAAAGGAAAGGTGGGGGAAGGGTATGCGCAAATAATTATAATAAACTGACGCCATCCCCCCACACAGTCTTCATTTGAAAAAGAATTCTTTTATAAGAGAGCAGGTGGTGAAATTAACCAGTAAAAAAAAAACCACTTCAGTGAAGAAGATACATTTTTTAAACAAGGTACAGTTTCCAATATTCATTAATTAAAAAAAGCAATAGGGGAACTGAATCCTCACCCCAGGGAAGGCCCCCGAATCACATCCCTCTTAAGGCACTCGAGTACAGTCTAAAGTGGCGTTTGAAATATTTCAAGAGTCGAAAAAATTTTGGAAGAGAATTCCCGAACACCCTTTTTCTAAATTCACCACAAATATCCTAAATTTGAGTTTTCAGGCTTTAGTTTCTAAATTTTTTTTTCTAGGAACAGTACCCCGCTTACCTATAAACATGACTTATGACCGCCTAAAAGTTTTAATACTATAATTTCAGATATTTTTTGAAAGAAGTTTCTTACTCCCTTCTCCCTTAAGTCATCCAAAGATAGTCCAAAACAGAGCTATTAAAATTTCAGAAACGGAAATATTTCGGGCTGGGCGGCGGAATAACCGCGTTCCCTCCCGTCTTTGTGTTTATTAAAAGCAGTGTAAGTTTGTGTTTAAGATTTATTTTTCTATTTTAAGAGCAACTCCCCTCCTCACATCGCCAAAGACAACCCAAAGTTTTAATGCTTCAATTTTGAAAATGTTCCAAGAAAGACCCCCCCCCCCCAATTCCCTAACTTTTAACTCACTCAAATAATGCCAAAATAACATTTCAATACTTCAGCATGGAGACATTTTCGGGGGAGAGAGCCCCCCCCCCCCCCCGAACTCCCCCTAAGTTCACTAAATTTGACTTAAACTTGCGGTTCCCCCTTTTCATCATCGAAGCTTTAAGAATTTAAGATCTAAAATTTATTGAGAGAAAGTCTTTGAATTCCCTCTTCTTAAGTCCCTCAAAGATTATCTAAAGCTGAGTTCTGAATGCTTCAGCTTTGATTTTTTTGGAGAAGGGGGGCCCCTAAACCCCAAGATGGTCTAAAGGTTCGCTTTTACGACTCCAGTTTCGGAATTTCGCCTAAAGACAGCCCACTCCTCTACCCCCTCTTGACATTGCCAAAGACAGCCTAAAAGTTTTAAGACTTCAATTATAAACACTTTTTGGGAAAAGGTCCCAAATTCCCCTTCTATTAAGACATTTAAGTATAGCCTCAAATAGTTTTTAATACATGAGCTACAAAACATTTTCATGTTAGAACACCAAAACCATCTCTCATCAATTCACCAAAGATTGGCTAAATTAGTGTTTTTAAAACCAGTTTTCGATTTGTTTTAAAACCTCGTCCTCCCCACTTTTACATCATTAAAGACAGCCTAAACATTATTGAGTTTTAAGTTTTTATGATTTTGCAGAAGAAAAATCCGAACCACTCCTAGCTTCAAAAATGGCTTTCTATTCCGTTTTTCGATATTTTATTATGGAGCCCTTGAGTATCCCCCCCTCCCCCTCTTAGATTGTCCAAAATACAGAATACAAATGTTACAAATGTCAAAAATTACAGTATCGTGGGTTAATTTGCGGACAAACCCTCTTTACGAGAGCAGCGTTTTTTTGCAAATTCGTGCTGCCGTTATTTTTCTCTTTTCCTTTTCTCTCTCTCCCTCCGCCATATTTCCATTTTAGCGAGTATTAGTTTGAAAGACATTGGAATTTAGTGATTCCTCAAGTCTTAGAATATTTTACCACAAACATGTCAAAAATGCAGGAAGTTGCCCATCAGTGTTTCAAACCAGCTTGAAATTCCCCCCCCCCCCCCGATTCTTTCGAAAATTCCCATTTTTATTAAAATCTTTAAGTCCCTGATAGTTCCCATTTTAGTTGGTATGTGGACGCCTTTTGCTGTGACGTAAACATTTCATCCCGTCAGAAATCACTCTCAATCAGTGATTCAGACTCAACTATAAGACATTTTTTGCAAAAAAAAAAACGAAATGATCAAAAATAGAAAGAGAAAAGGCTAAATTTTCAAATACAGATGGTAAATTTGATGAATCAGGGAGAATAGAGAGCAACTCCGTGGTCTGCTCGTGGAACGGCTCAGTAATATTAAAGCATATTTTTCAGACACTCAATTTTTCTTTTTTGAGTAAAAACTGAAGGAGTCATTGAATTTTTTTCCGTCCCGACCTCCGTCTCGAAAATTTTGTCCAAGACGGAAATCTGTCCTGAGACTGAAGGTCTTGCACAATGAAAGAATGAGAATGCACAATGCAAAAATTAGATTTAAAAATAACTTTTTTCTCGGGTACTGTACCAATAGCTGTATATTGTAATATTTTATTGCTGAATGTTACATTAAGCTTTTTAAATTGAAAAGAAAAAAGTAAATGCAAAAGTTTAGGTTCTATTGAGTTGAATTAGAAATTGCACTAGCCACTAATCCCAAATTCAGCACCTCTATCTCTGTAACTGTTGTAACTCACATTTTGCAAAGTACTGAACATAGTCCACTACAGCAACAGAATACACATACATACATTATCCAGTCTCCCTCTATAATGAACATCCCCAAATCTGAACACTTTTGTTCGGTTCCACGAGTGTTCCGAATAGAGTCCACTGTATTTCATTTCAGTAATTTATTTCTTCTAGTTTTCTCCACTTCCATGTTAAAAGGGTTTGATACTTATTACAAAAAGAAAAGTTTACTGAAGGTATTTGACACTGAGAGGAGGAGTTTAATCTTGTTTTCATATTAACTAAATTGCTTTCGTTTTACACATCATAAAGGGTGTCCCAAAATTAACGCAAGATTTGAATTTGCCACCATTTTTTCCATAAATTGTTGGCAGCCATGAAAAAAGAACAATTTGACAGTTGAGAGTTTAGGGTTAGTAAAAATGGGGTGTTATTGTACCATATAGCTAGAGAGAGTGAAACATTTCAATTACTGCATGAGGCATTTCCTAGTCGTATACTCTCTCATTTCGGTCGTCAGATTTGGCAGCCTAGATCGTGTGATTTAACATTTTTAAATTTCTTCTTATGGGGTTATTTGAATTCAAAGATCTATGTCAACAAGCCCACAACCACCCGTGCATTACCGTGTTGCGATACCGAGCGCCAATAACAGTAACTGCTTGACCAGCCTCAACTTTCATTATTTTTGAAACAATTGTTCAATAAAGAAAGCGCGTTATTGTATCGTATAACGCTCCATTTTTGATTACCCTAAACTCTCAGCAGTCAAATTGTTCTTTTTTCAGGGTTGCCAACCATTTATTGCAAAAATGGCAGCAAATTCAAATCTTGCGTTAATTTTGAGACACCCTTTATTTTGTTTTTAAATATTGCTTACACCCTTAAAATGGTATATTAGAAATAATTTTGATTCTAAGAAAATCAAAATGGAGATACAGCTCATTAAAAAATCTATGTTGACGAATTGCAAAGTAGGCCAATTTAGTTTGACAAGCTTCTCATTAATGAATGTGAGGAATTGGGTGATTTTTAAACTTGAGATGGTATAAAAACAGAGGGCGCACTTTTAACAGGATAAGTATGTATAAATTTATCGTTTGATGATTTCTTTACAAATTTACCCAGAGTAATTTTCTTCATGTAAACTAGATGACAGAATGCCTCTTAAATTTTTAAAATTTTAAAATAATGCTTCTTGAAAAATTTTCAATGTTCATTCAGCAATGACAAATGTTCACAAAAACGGCTTTGGAATAAGAGCTGTTCAATTTACCTAATTACAATCCACTCCTTCCCCGTCCCCAATTTATTATAAGCTGTTTTGGGTCTAATACAAGAGAAAATTCCGCCGAAAAATAGGAACCATTCAATATAAAATTTACTAAATTAAACTCTTAAATTCCGGCTTCTTCAAAACTATACCTGTGCTATATTTCATAACTATTAGTAGGGTTCAGTTTCTGAATGCTGAACATACACAGGCCAAATAAGCAAACATGTGTTTTAAACATATAACATGTGGAGAAAAAAACGAGGATCTTTTTTGAAGGAATCGTAAATCTCATTATAATCTTCTACGTCATTTTAATCTCAACCCATGGGAATTCTTTTTCTAATAAACTTGAATTATTGACATGCTTAAATGAAAAATAATTTTTGTAAGATGTATAAGTTTGATTGTGAAGAATAAGTCTTATCTTTTTTATCAACATCAGCATTTTAATATGAATCGGCATTTGGAATAAGGAAATAGACAAATGCATATTTTGTACATAAAACATTTCCAATATAAAAATATCACTATAAATTATTTACAAAATGAACTAAAATGATGCCAATGATAAAGCTGACAAATTAACCTATTACATATGATGTAACCAAGCACAGGTTGAAACACATTTCGGTAATTCATCTAGCAGTAATCTTGCCTTTGTATATCATATTACTTATCAGGTGCTTTACAAAAAGAATTGCACTTTTGTTACATCCCTAAAGCATTAAAAATCTATCAAATTAAATAAACTAAACTTATATGGCCCCAAACAAGCAATCCAACAAATTATTACACTTTTTCTTCTTCAACTTTACAAAGAAAAAATATTATGCTACAACAACTTTCAACTTTTGAACATCACACATAGCTCTTAGTTCTGTCAAATGTATTACAGCTTAACATATACTTATATTTTTAAATAAGATTAACAATACCAATATTTTTACACTTTCAAAACTGATATAACAATGTATATAATTGGTATACAACTTGTGTGCTTTTGTGCATGATAAATTAACATGCAATGATATACACAAACACACAAATGGCCATACATGCAACAATTACAACAAAGCACATTCACTGCTTATTATTTGTAGGAAAGATTCAACTTCACACAAATAACCAGTCAATACTCACAAAAGCATGTGTGACACCCCCCCATTTTGCAATCAATAAAACATCTACATCACTTACAATACATAAGCTTCACTTAATATTCAATACTGTTTCCATTCTTTTTGTTAAACACTAAAAATACCCAAAGTTTGGTATTAAATATCAAGATGTTGCACATAAATTTAGGTTTTTGATTTTCAAAGTAATGCAATAAATAATTTTATTTGTGCCACAGAAATGTCCAACAGTATCATTCGACATAAAAAGTACAGAAATAGTTACAATTCATGCACAGGATTTATTAACACTCTTTTGAGTGAATCACTTTTAAAGAAATTTTAACTTTTTAAGAAGAAAAATGAATTTTAGTTGTTCTTGGAAAGCTGAACTTATGGTTTTGAGTCTTCTGGATCATGAGATTGCAATAAAGCCAATGCATCTTTCACACCATGATATATGATGTTCTTTACCTAAAAATATATAAAAACGAACTATAAACTTACAATTGTCATTACTTGTTACTAGACATTACTTAGCAGGAAATAATACTTATTTTACCCTACCATTTTCATTTCAAAACAAAACATATATTTTAAATACACAGCTAAATCAAAAGCTATAAATTGACAGCTAAGAATTTGACAGAAACTAAAGTTTTTTTTTTAATAAAAATCTGATATATTTTGGTTTTCTTTTAACTAAGTATGAGCAACTATCCATTTGACACAGAAGAAGCAAAAAATAAAGTTGCACTTATTTTCAAACCAAAAACATTTGAAAGTGAAAGGTTTGTAAGTCGAAGCAACCTTTATATTCATATGATTTTACAGCATGTAAAGCAATTATAAGCAAAATTCAAAATTTTAAGATGGTTAGCAAAAATGACATGAAAACCAGTTTTGTGGCAAGAGTTATTTAGAAAAATTATATGAAATTTTAGGTTGTCATATACTTCAAGCATTATACTAGTTAACTAAAAGCATGAAACAATGTAACCTTATATTCCATGATTCTTACTCTATGTGAAATATATATATACATAAGTACTGTAAAAGCAAAAACATTCCACAAAAACACTGAAAGAAAGAGGTAAAAAAATCTAGTATTTCACAACCATAACACAATATCCAGTTTGCACAGTAAAGCAGCAGAAGTTTTTTTCTCTGAAAAAAATAATTCAACATGATACTGGCACTCCAGAAAAGAAAACAACATTTACAAATACAAATCTACATTTAAAAACATAGTTGCTTTTAGAAAATTTTTAAAGCTAACCCCCCCTCCCCATAAAATCATTTCATATTTATTCTGTACCAGCTGTTTTATGTCAAATAAAGACAATAAAAATGCACCACTTTTTGATTAGCAGGCTTTTATTTTAACTACTGGGGCAAAAGCTTTAATGAGCTATACAATACCAAGCTCTGTTTCATTTGTGATTTTAATTTTAAGCTTGGGGCACTTTAGCAGACAGCTGCCTTCCCGGAACATTTCTGATATGCTGTTCTCTGTATTTGAACACTGAATAGGAGAAAATCACATCACTATCAGACAATGGAATAGGCAATATTTTACAAAAACTATTTCATCTTGATTCTCTAAACAGTCAATGACTATAATGCGGGACATTAAACCACTGTTGGATAGTATAGGCCCCTTTGTGTAGGGAAGCTTTAAGGGTGCACCATTTGATCTATGTTGTTTTAATTTCATATATTTAATTTCTTTTTATATTTAAAATTTTCTAAAGTATTAGATATTTAACCTTCATGGAATGTCCCAACCTGATTAATAATTTATTTGTGGTAAAATTGCAGATGAAATAGTTATATATTCAAAAATCATTAACTGTTCACAAAGAAATAAATTTCTATTTGTTTTACCAGTTTATTTTGTACACATAAGTTGTCCACAGGGTGCTGAGGTAACCTTCATGGAATATCTTTAACTTGATTGAAATTCCACTAGCAGAAGTGAAGCTCAAGACAGCCAATTTATCTTGTTGCATGCATAAAATTTTATTTTGTTTGAGGAAATGGTCTACAATCTTCAAAAATTAGATTAGTTCTTTTTGTTCTTGTAACCTCCATGTACTCAATATGTCATTACTTACAAAATGTAACTGAAAAAGTATCATTAGCATCATGAAAATAGCCTTTTCTTTCTAAAAGCAAAGCCAATGTCTCCTCAATTGTTTTATTTCAGGTTTTAAGCATGGATTTTCTTTTTTATCAACTCCATGGAAGTGTCTACCATGGATTGTACTGACCATGGAGGTTACAGTCAACATTAAAAGTTAGTATACATGGCCTTATAATCTATCAATTTAAAAAATCTATAGATAGGATTTGTTTCTAACAATTACAATTAAAGTTTCTTCCACAAAGATAATGTTAATAAAATATAATACTACATGTGAGCTGTAGCATATATTTTTTCTTGTTTTTAACAAGTTTATGAAGAGTTATTAATGTGTAACATCTTATAACTTAGGTATGCCTTCACCAGAATTTTTAATTACTTATTCTATCGCTTTTATGTTACACTATAATATCATTTAAAGCCACTAATAACTTCCATGTTCAGCAAAAATAGAAAATTGCTTTTTCAGAAAAAAAAATATTTTTCCTCAACCTTTCTTTGAAAGGGGAAATGTTAGTAAAATTCTACTGAAGTTTCAATTTTGTTATCAAATGTTTGTTCTTTCTCTTTTATGCCTCCTCAAATTCCACTTAATGTCAGAATGGACCATAAATTAAAATATACTAGGGTCCTATATATATTACTTGCACCTAAGGTCAAAGATCTTTTACCATTTTCATAAAATAAAATTTTGCACATTCGGTGGTTGGAGGAAAGTAAATTTGAAATTGATAGGGTATGACTAATATATTAAACGAGTAATTACAATGGAGGGTAACTGATACTTTAAAAATTCTATCTCTGGTAAATCAAAAAATAATAGGGTTACATATTACCACCACTTCCTCTATGAATGCTTATTTTGAAGTACGGTACAGTAAGAAAGTATTGCAATGCAATGGTCCTGTTGAAAGTGGCATAAAAGTTTTAAACAATGGAAAATTGTACTAAATCACTTATAGGGCTCAGTTTTGCGCCAACATAAAGGAGTTTGCATGCCCTCATTACACTTTTTAAATGAAACATAGGCAAAAAAGATTATTGTTAAACTTTGATGCTACATATCAAAACAGTTGAAATTTTACCATTTTAAAATTCAGAGCATTAACTTTTCAAATATTTTTAATGATCTCCAAACAATTTCTTTCTTCAACTATTACTGGGATAAAAACTGGGGAAAATTCATTAAAGATTCAAAGATATCATTTTTAATTCAAATAAATAAAATATGCATTCTACAATCAAACCATTTTCAATAATTAGAAGATTATGATGCCTTATTTTACACAGATTTTTTTTTCTTTTTGTTTTCAAATCATGCCGTGAATACGTAGTTCACACTTAATATCACCTACGAGGCTTTACATGAACTATCACTTTTCAAACATTAGTACAACTGGAATAACAATTGTATCCATAACCAGTAAAAATACATCTGTTAATTAAAACAGTATTTTTATACAATTTATCAAAACACAACCAACTTTGGGTTAAAAAAAACAAGCCAGCAAGCTCTGAATTAAATAATCAACTTTTGGTATATTTTCACATTCAAACACACTTTAAATACATGATCAAAAAAAAAAAAAAAAAAAAAACCAGCAAAATGAAAGTACTTACAGTAGAATGAAATTATTTCCAGGAAGCAGTTTTACATAAAAAGAAAAAACAAACTTACTTTGATCGCCTTAAGAGCTGCATGCAACCATTTGTCTTACCTACCTTGAATGCAATCTGATTTTTATACAAATTATGACTAATGAAAATTCTATTTACAAAATTTAGAAGCTCAATTTCAAAATTAAAACATTGCCCTTAGCAATAAAAAAAAACCAAAAAAGGGGGTTATTTTAATCAAATAAAATCCAAGAGCAATATTGTTTAGACACTTGTGATAAATACAAAAAGTTTTATATATATATATATATATATATATATATATAAAATATTTTTTTTACAAAAAAATGTTCATGGTTGCTTTTTTAAATGCAGGGCATGGAAGCATTTTATAAAACTTACTTGAAGCTTATCTTCTTGATTAACTGGACCATCCGTTAAATTTCGTATCTCTTGAGTGAGGAAAAAGCTATGACCAATACTTTCAGGAGAAACAAAATCCTCTGAAACTTTGACACAGCTATATAAATCCTGAATCTAAAACAAAAGAAAGGGGAAAAAAACTATTTTTAACATTATTGTAATTAAATTACAAAAGATTAAAACTGGTTTTAAGGAAAAGGCATGGTGGATTTTTTAGTGCTTTGGTGCAGCATAGCCTATAAAGACTCTTGGGCCATGAAAGCTAATAGAACCAACCAACCAAATTTTTTTTTTCAAATTAATCTTTAAGAACACTGAGGGTTTGAAGTAACATAAGAACATAGGTGGCATACTCCTTACACTAGCATTCTTTAAATCTTAACTTTCAATTTTCAGAGATTTTCCTATTTAATACAATGTCTAGTAATGTTATACAAGTGGCAAAGATATAATTGAACTAACAGAAAAACACAATTAAAATGAATGCGATTACAATATAGTAAAAAATTATAAAAATGTTTAATTTGCGGATTTCACGACTATCACATCAAAAAAGAAAATGCATACATATAAATGATATTTTAGCCATTGAGACAACTCGCTGGCATTTGTTGAGCAATTACTGCAACTCTCACAACTGTATTTTGTAATTTTTATATGATTTATGCATACAAAATTGGAATATTCACGTGTGGTTTCTGTAAAAAAAAAAAAATCAGAAAGAACAGGAGAAAAGTGCAATTTTCGACTTTAAACACAAGTATGTTACTGAACAGACCTTGAAAAAAAAGGTAAGTAATAACCAGATGTTGATTAAGTGACTATTCTGAAATTCACAGCTGCTTTCTCGTTGAGTAGCGATGTACCCAGTATGCTGTCCATATTCTTAAAGTTAAAAAAAAAAGCAAAACATGCAAAATCATGCTTAAAATGCATTCTGTGTTTTTTTCGTACAGACAAAACCAAGTTTGCCGAGTAACCAAATATTCAGCCATGGTTGTGGCCGAATACTTGGTATTCTATATTTAGTCAAATGACTGTTTGTTGCATCACTAGGTACATCAAGTTTCATGGTCTTGTACATGTTAGAATGAACTCTACATATGTCTAAACAGAGGAACTAACTATAATCACCCTGTACCTTAACATCACCAAGAAGAATTGCTAAAGGTTCAGGAAATTTGTTAATAGAATAAAATATTTGAAAAGAATACAACTTGTTTTATGATTTTGCTAATCAGGAAAAAGAAATTACTTGATGAGGTGATCCAGCAGGAATAAAGAGAGCATCACCATAGCATTGTGCAATTGTATATGGTTCAACACCATATTCCTTGTATAATCTAGCTCTCAGTTTCTCATCTAAGTACCATCCTTGATTATGAAGAGGATCATGATGAGGATTTAATTTTACACCCCTTTCTTCAGATACCTATAAAAAATAATAATAAATTTCTTCATGCTGTCCAAGTTGAGTCTTAAAGCATATTTGATAGTAGAATTGCATAAAAAATACCTTGTTCAAAAAGTCCCGAATTTTATCAGCATCACGAGCATTAAAAACATGCCATATAGCTCCTGGTTTTGATCCTTTTTCTTTAACACGTAATTTCATTAAATTATCACATCCGCTATCTTCTAAAGCTTTCATATATTCTATGAACAAAACATTCATAGCAAGAAAATTTTCAATTATTAAAGCATGAAATGCATCAGTCAAAGAATAAATATAAGATTGAAAAACAAACTGATAAAGCAGTATGGAATGAGTAAATAAGCAAACAAAATAATAAAACATACAGTAGACTCTTGATTAAAACCAACCTCCATTTAACTAGATTTCTGCTTTAACGACCCGCAATTTATTAAAGTATGGAATTCAAAATACCAAGCTGTGAAACATACATTTATTAATCATACATATTTTAAAAATTTTCTGCTTTAACTGGAATTTTGCTTAACTGGATTACCGCCAGCCCTATTTGAGCCGGTTAATCGGGAGTCTATTGTAATAATACTAATTATCATTCGACAAAATAGCTCTGATGCAAACCTAAAATATAAAGAGATCTATGATATACGCATAAAAAATTTACCATTTCATTTAACAGGAGAGAATGCAGAAAATAATAAAATAATCTAACACTATAAAGTATTTTAAATTGATGGTGTTGGCCAAATCATCTTACCAGGCAGCTCATCTTTTACATCAGGGGCACATGAAACATAAGCTAATACATTTACAGCATCACTAACATCAAGGTGAAGATTTGTGGAACCTTTTCCGAGAGAGGAACTTAAACCTGAAAATAAAAAAGTATGTAGAGATTAAATATTATGACAACATTTTAACAAAATGTTTTTTTTACAGAATAGTAGATTGTTAAAAGTGTACATAGTTTATACACACACATTTTGGCAGAGAGAGTTATATATTTCACTGCAGTAAATTAGAATAAATAAAATGTCTGGTCTTAATAGCAATCATACTTAAATAAGGATTGCACATAGTATAATTAAAATTAAGAAAAAGATGTGAAAAATAGAAAACCAAACATAAAGCACTAAAGAAGCAATTAAAATTTCAGCATTTAACTCCAAACACACATATAAATAGTTTTAGTAATTTTTAGGGGCTCTGCCCCCTGCTTGCTAATGCTCAATAATCCCTGAAGATTGCTTTACAGTATTCTATAAAAAATTTTCTTCATTTCTATAATTATTGTACAACAAAATCTAATATTTTAAAAGAAAGCAAAATCCTGTTACAATGTATTACAATACAATGAAATTTCAGTTTCAAGAAATTAAATTTTTAGTCCCAATGCTGATGCATTGCTTGAATTTCATAACAAAAAAAACAAAAAAAAAAATTCCAGTTACAGCGAACAAAATTTGTGGTTCTTTGAAGTTTGTTGTGATGGGATTTCTTTGTATGTGTTATGATCAGACCAAAATGAAAATCCTGCTCTCCATCACATAGAAAAAAGATTATAATTAAAGAGCACATTATAATTAGAACAATATGAAAATCTCACACCCACCTGAAGGAAATGAAAATTAAAAAAAAAAAAAGAGTTTGATACAAATATGCATAACAAATTCTACACAGAAAAAAATGCTTCAAAGCACGCCGCTATTTAAGGTCCAAATCAGGGTTTCGAGCTATACGGCCGCCTTTTTGTTCATTGGTAAACAATTAAGAGAAACTTAAGGTAAAACTCAGGGTCATATTGTTCAAATTTTGTGTAAATCCATATCTAATAGGTGGGTTTTAAACTTTTAAGGTAACTTTTCACTAAATAATAATTTTTATGTATTAGTATAATTCTTCCCCAAATAATATTATAATTCCTGCAGATGAAGATAAAATCTTTTTACCTATAAACCAATAACACCAGTGATAAAACAGGTGTATCAAAACATCAAAGACATTACAAACCTTCTGAATATACACTTAAGTTTTTTGTTTAGTGGGTTGGAACGAAAAACAACTTTGTACAGTTAACATTGATGAAGGTCACTGATTAATTGGAAGGTCTGATATGTTTTGAAATTGCTAAAATATATTGATGAACAACTTGGCTCCATTTAAAAGAGAAACTTTTTTGAGATACTTGTTTTAATTGTTAAAACCAAATATTTGAACGAATTTCAAGTCTGAGCTGAATGAGAGAGATTTGACTTTTTAATTTATTAAAATTAATACATTGTTCATCAAAAGTTGCTTACCATATGAATTATACATTTTAGGCCCCAGATCAGGCTGAACAAAGCAATCAGGAAGACGGCTAGCCATATTAAATATTCCATCTCTGTGAGTATATTGGGGAAGAGGAAGTGCTTTCATTAAATTGTCATATCTGGAAGGCAAAAGCTCAGAAAATTCATCATTTGGTGGCCAGTCAACAAGTTTCAGAGTCAATGCTGCTCCATCCTCACCTTTCATTCTCTCTACAATTAAGTAAATGATTGTATTTCCATTATTCAATAACACATAAAATACACTTCTATATATGCAATCGACAGTCAATATGTCCATTAAATTGAAATAAATTAATTTTTAAAACTACCAAAAAACTGATTTTATAGTAATGAAAAGATAGCTTTCATATTTAAATCAATATTTATTAGTTTTGAAGGGGAAAAAATGTTCTTGGTATTTCTTAAAAATACTCATAAAAGTATACATAAAATTACAAGTTTCAAAATTTCACTCAACTGTTTGTGTTCTCAAATCCTTCCCAAAATTTTCTCATTGGTTGATTTGGCAGTAGAGTCCCACAAGCACAATTAATGAAATCACATTTATAATCACCAAATTCTTCTAAAAAGCTTTCAGGAGTCCAAATAGAAGGATCCAAGTTTCTGGACACATCTGCTACAATTACAGGCTGCCGGAGTAAGAATAAAGAGTTTAAGAAAAGGTTATCTCATGCATAACAAAAAGATATTGTTTCAATTCATGTAATATTACTTTATTACACTGTCACCAAAAGAGAAAAAAAATGAGATGAAATTCAAAGGCTAATAACATACTTTGAAAATGAAAACATCGAGTTGAACTGGATGCAATATATAAATCATCTAATCAATACAAAATGAACTGATTCTAGATTCCACATTTTTAATAATACAGAAGTAAAATACTAACTATACATAAAAAGTACAATAACCAAAATAAAAAAATAGACAAGAATTCAGCATTTAACTTTTTAATACTCTTAAAGAGCATGGAATTTCATATAAAATATTTTAATTTTATTTGTTTGCCTTTTAACAAAGCCTAGTAAACATCAAAAGTGAAAAATTGGGTTCCTATAGTGAATGCAGAGGGATTACGATTTCCAAAAGAAGCATGGGCGTATCCACAGGGGGACAAGGGAAGCAGCTGCTCTAATTTCTAAAACTTCTGTAGAAACTCGATGAAAAGGAAAAGTTACTGATGATCAGTTAGGTCAATACTGCAATACTGCAGCTATGAAGGTAATGCATGCTAATACAGTATTAAAAACACTTCCCTACAAAGGAGTGTTCTTTCTTCTGCAAAAGTGAATTATTACACATGCCCTACCCCATACACCATGAAAAAATTTTAACTTAGAAAAGCATAGATCTTAAAATAGAATAGATGTGCCTTCTCCCCACTTTTCTCCTCAGAGCGCGCATCAACATCCCCCGTTGGACATCACGTGATCAAGGGACTCCCCTTCACAAGAAACTGTTTCCCTTATCGAAGAGAGTCACTTTGCGCCGCGATCATTTGCACAATTAAGGGAAATTAAAGCATTTAACCCATGGGTTAAATGCTTTAAGCATGGGTTAACCCCCCCCCCCTTTAAGCATGGGTTAAATTAAAGCATTTTACCTATTATTAAAGAAAAACGGAACACTCCGTCCTCACGTAACACCTCATATTTTTCACTAAAAGTAATAATTAAAATAGGTAACTTTTTTTTTTTCATTAAGAGATCGCAAATGTATTTGTTGTACTTTTACAAAAAAATGTTCTTTGTTACCTTTTTAAGTTATTACTTTTTAATGAAATGCGGGACAAAATGACAGCTTTTTCATGGAATTGTCCATTAGATATTTTCCCATCATAACTTTTGAAGCAGGCGCACAAGCTATTTAAACTTTTTTTCAAGTGCTTTAAATACAATAGTGAGTAGAAATAGACGTCTTCAAAAATCTTAAACAAAAATTGACCTTATAAATTTCTTTTTATTTCAATCAAATTTTTCAAATACAGATAAATGGTTTCAATGCGTGCTTTTTCCCACAACTTTTGAAGCCAGTGCAACAATTTAACACAAAACCCGATCTAAAACCATAAACCAATTAGAAATACAAATGTAAATAGTATCGAATATCAACTCAATTAAATAATATTCTAATATTCGCATGCATTTCGCACCAACACTATATTAGCCAAATCAATAACTTTGGTTTGTTCCTAATTTTTAAGCAACTTCAGTGTTTTTTTTTAAGTACTCAGAAAATAAATTATTTGCAATTATAAACTACATGAATGGTCATTTAACTTCCGCCCCCTCCCCAATTTTTCTTTTCTTTTTTTTTTTTCGTCCCACAGACTATGATAATTTTGACAATTTAAACTCGAGGGTGAAGAAAACTAGTGATTATTGTCCCTTAACAATATTAATTTTGTTACTTTCCTACTTATTGGTCTTTGTGAATTATTTTCATTGTTTGAATTGACTGCGCGATACATTCTAACGCTTAAATATTTAGTAACGATTAATTTTATAAACTTTTCAACGAGAAAATCTGCTGCTTCTGTTTCCAACATATGCTTATTTAAACTTAGAAAAACGGAATTTGAAATTTTTCGCATAACTCTTGTGGTCTCATGAGTAACATTATATTTTTGTGTTTTACTCCCAAAACTTCTTCACATTCTCGCTCAGTTGTTCTTCACAAATGTACATATTTCAATGGCTGCAATCTTGCAATAAGTTATCATACTTGAATGTGTCCCAAAATTCTTAAATTTTATTAGGTCTATTCTTTGATTTGTTGCAGTCGTCGCAGTTCACAACAGAGTGCACTTCCGGACAAAAAAATCCAGCGTAGTCAGAAACATCATTAATATACTGCGTTATGTTAATTGAGATGATTTCTGAATTTTCCAAATTGTCGTCAAAGGAATTGGAAGAAAAGGCTTTCTTTCAAAGCATTTTTTTTTACGCTTAAAATTTAATCTTAGCATTTGAAGGTTGTCAAAATCAGCGCAATCTGAAGAACTGGACTCTTTAATTTCCGTATGAATGAATAATCTTTTTTTTGCACTTCGAAATTATCCGACGATTATTGTTGAATCCCCCCTCACAACCTGATCGCACTGAAAAAAGTTTCAAGGTGATCCTGAGTAAGCTTGTAAGTCATTACGCAGTTTAGAACTGGAATTCGGGCACCTACATACTTTTCATATGTTCCCAGCACACTTTTCATAGAAATTAGGAAATCTAAAAATCCAGTTTTTCGCGGACATACTATAACTAATTTTCCATCGCTAGTTTTTAGTGATTTAATATAATGCTCAGCATCTACAGTAAATTACTTAAAATATTCTTAATTTCGATTCTGTATGGGGACTTTTTTTGCCTTTAGCAGAAAGAAAGATTTCTGCTACTCACTATGTCTTTATTTTTTAATAAAATTGGCACTAGCATAGCATTCATCAACAAACCCTCTTTCGCTAGAAAATCTCAGATTCACACATATAGAGATTTCTCACATAAGCATAATGAAAATCTTCAGACAATCCTAGACTTTTAATGACGTTTCGTATTGTTAGATCACTGCTACCCGAGAAGAGGGAGACACGATGTCCCTTGATCACGTGATTCTCGGAAGAATCATGATGACCCCACTTTCTCCGGGCGAAATACGCTGCGCTGTAGGAGAAAGGCCTATCTATCCCTTTTAAAGATCTATGTAGAAAAGTTTCTCCACCAGACTCATCATTTCAGAATTTTTCAAAAGGGGGGAGAGGGGAGGAGAGTGAAGGATATATACTTAATACATTTTATACGGTAAAACAAAATACATACACAAAATTGCATAATTACGTTGTTTCCAAATTGACTCCTCCCCCTGTTGCTCAATTAAAGCTTGCCCCCCCCCCTTCATGTTGAGCTGGATACGTTCTTGACAGGGAGGCATCAAAAGTATAGAAAAGATATTTCATTAAGATATTTTAGAAATACATTCTAAAGGTCTACGATAAATGTATTATTATCTATCAGCATAATTGAAGCAAAAAAAAAACAGCGATTCAGCATTTAACTTTTTGACACTCCGTGGAATTTTGCTTGCAAGTTCTGAATAAGAAGCATAAGAAAAAAGAGAAATTTCATTTATTTGCCCCCCTAACAAAAGTAGTAAGAATTTAAAAAATAATAAACTTCAACCCTCATATAGGATCAATATGATGGCATTTTTCAGACTGAAATCCTCAAGAGCATAAAGAGCGGGAAATAAAGGAATTCATTACAGTAAAATAATTTTAGAAGTGCATCTTAATAAGTCTATCTGATGAATGTTTAATTATTACCAACATATTAGCCAAACATTTGGAGCATAGGTGGGAAAATGGAGGTGGGAAGATAAAAGCACAATAGGGACAATATTATATTTCCAATATCGACACATAAAAAATGCAGGAACACCAGGGTATAAGCAGAACACAATCACCCCTAAATATTTTAGTATGGTGGCAGAATATCATCAAAATCTTTCACGCAACACATGATAACATGAGCATAATCATATTATTGGCAAAATATTCAATATTAAATTTCTATCAGTCAACTTCAACAACACAAGAAGCAATATCGTACAAATTTTCTTGACAAAAAAAAAAGTGGTTTCAGTACACTTAAACCAGGCACATTCTGCACACAAAGTAATTTTTATTGTAAGAAAAATTTACCCATCATTTTTTTTAACAAAATACTGTTTGTAGCAAATAGTAAAAAATACAAAGATCATTATTTATGGTTTTGCACACTGTAATAAAAAGTACATTAGACGATAACATGCATGAGGGACAACTGTGTATTTTTGTGAAACTCAACTAATAAAGCAGTGAAACAAAATGGCAGAGGCTTTTTCTCTCCTTATGGGAGTGTGCTTGCTCCCCAAGATTGGACAAAGTTAGTCAAAATATTCTAAGGAGAGGAAAATGTCAGACACATTATCTCTTAAAATGCTCTCTGTGTGGGGGAGGGTCCCTTTGAGACCAGTCAACTTGGGACTTGTTCCAGAGGGGGCCATGTCCCTTTGACTTGTATACAAGATACTGCCCTTTTCAAGAGACTGGACAAGGCAAACAGAGATATCTGTAGATGAGGCAAATGTCAATCATCAATATTCTCCCTCTTGGATGCTCTAATCATGGTCTGATAGTGTGGAGCTACAGTAATCAATTTGAACTCCTTATGGAGCAAAACCGGTGTGTGTGTGGGGGGGGGGGGAATTTTAAAAGAAATAATTTTCAATGTATTTTCCCAAGACTTATGTGTTTTCCTGTCACACTACAATACAGTTTGTTTTCTACTTCAATGAGTTTTCATGCTTCATGTATTTTAATTTTAGTCAACCAATGGCCAATAAAAAATTACAAAAGAATAAAATAGCAAATTAAATTTAACCCAGCCAAGGAAATACACTAAAATGGTAATTTTCTATAACATTGTATTATCAGTCTAGCCGTAAACAAAAATCCACTGATATAGAAATCATTATTGGACCTTCCTTTCTCTAACTCTTCAGTTAAGCATCACTAGATGAAAATTTTTGCTTTGTGCTGCCATTGCAAGCTCCTAAAGATCCAAGCTCAGAAAAGATAGAATGTCAAATTCAAAGCTGAGAACTCTTTGAAATGTCTAAAAGTTCAGACTAACAAGTTTTTCTCTCTTTCAAAATCCAAAAAAAAAGGTAATTTTATGGGACAATCATATTTTTTGATAAAGTACAATACAAAACAAAAAGTATACTCTAATAAATCGGCTAAAACATGTATCTTTATATAACAGTTGATAAATATCAATTCACTCAAACAAGAGAACAGTCAATAACATTACCTGTCCTCGTTTCCACTGTTCTTGAAACAATTGCATATTCCCAGAATGATAAGGTTCTTTCAATAACAAAATCTTCCCATTTCCAAGCCAAAGGTGAGGGATTTCTGGGTACAAAAGAGAACTTTCAGCAAGAATGCAAGTTCGAATAGGAGGTAGTTCTCGACCAGATCTCGACATTTGGTACCGTCTGGTAAAATGCAACAACTGTTTTTCCTTGCATTTCTTATCAGATTTTCTCACTTTTTGTTCTATAACACATGATATAACTTCATCTAAAGTGCTAGTAAGTGTTTTTTGTGAACTAGAACCACTACCACCTTTTCCACCCATTTTCCCAGTGGGTCGAATCAGAAGCTCTCTGAGAGTAGAAAAATTTTCACTTTTATCATCGTCATCATCACTTTCATTTGAAGCATCAGCATTACTATCCAGATCTTCAGATAGTCTTTCGTCATCATCTTTGTCTTTTTGATCATCCTTTATTTTAGAAGAAGAATTAAGAGCAACATCAGCTAACCAACTTAAAGGTGAGCCACCACTTTCAGAACTATAACCACCCAAACCATCCTCTTGCTTCACTATGCCATTCATGGATGCTTTCCCAGAACGCTTGGCAGACCGAGATGACTCAGAAGATCCATTGCCATCTCTAGATGAATCTTTATCTGATGAAAAGCATTTTGTGACAGCACTCATGAGCTGTAAAGAAAAAGTTGATAGGAAGAGTTTAATTGAATTGAAGAAAAATAACCGAATGAGAGCCTTCAAAATCTTTATAAATTACAATATCAATTATATGAGATAATAAAAAATACTGTTCATCTTATTCTGTTTTCTGTCCCACTGTGTGTAAATACAGTAGATCAGCGGTAGGCAACTCGTTCATCGCGATCGAGTGGTCGATCTCGAGTCCATTTTGAGTTGATTGCGGCAATATTTTGAGTCTTGCCTTTTGTCCGAGTAGAATTATTGAACATTAATTTCTGGAACCAAGTTCAGCTTTACGTCTAAATCAAAAGTCATTTGAAAATTTTCCAAACTTTTTGTACTCACTGGAACATTTTTAGCCACTATTTTGTCAATTTCAAAGCAAACATTATGCTTGAGTCTGAAAATATTCATTTATTGGTTTACAAAACATTATTTTAGCAATTTAAAACAACTACTTAATAAGTATCAGAGTATTTTTAGCCAAGAGTTGGCCAACAATTTGAAGTCATCATAGTCTCAACTTAATCCTGTATGCTTGTATGCAAAGTCCCCTTTTAGTCTATAGTGTATGCATCATGCCCCCCCCCCCCTCACAAATCAGGGATGAGAGTGATGGGAGAGCAAAAAGGAGAAAATCCAAAAATAATTCCTAAAAGGGATGATATTCAAAAAAATTTAGTGAAAGGGATGATATTCAAAACTGTATCAAAATAGAACCTGGAAGCCATGATATTCAAAAATTCAATACAAAATGGCTAATTTTTACCAGTTTTGAAGGTAATACTTATTTAAATAAGTATAAGTAATAATTTTGTACAATTTGCTGCATTGTACCATTTCTTGCACGAGTGTTTATTCCTAAATAAATCTAAATTTTGAAAAAGAGGCGACAATTTCTAACCCCTGAGTACTTGAACAAAGGGTTGGGGGAGTCAGAGGTCAATCTTGGCTGCATCACACAATAGTGACAACTTTTCATATTTTTTAGAGAAATATACAACAGAGAGAAAAATCTAAAATTTCTTTATGTGGTAGAACATAGTTTTCATAGTAAGAATTGAAAATAAAACAAGCTGATGTGTGCATCACATAACTTCCTTTTACTCCAATTTTAATGTCATTTTCCCATTATTGGCAATTTTAATGTGATTCAATAGTTTAGTCTCTAAACATCACCACCAGTGGCCAAATTGGAACAAGATTTAAAAAAAAAAAAATAAATAAATAAAATAAAAAAATCACCAAATTTGATGCCAACTTGGCGACCAAAAGACTGGTGATATATCGCCAAGTGTCCGCCAAATTATAACACCAATTGTGTATACATCGAAATTAACAATGATTTTCCCCCAAAAAGGGCCAAAGGACCCCTTTAGAAACACCCGAATGCAACCAAAAGGGGAGGTGCACAACTAGACCACACTAGGAGTCTACGTACCAAATTTCAACTTTCTAGGACATACCATTCTTGAGTTATGCGACATACATCCGCACATACATACGTACGTCACAAGAAAAGTCGTAATTAATGAGGGGAATGTCAAAATGGATATATATATATATATATATATAAATGATTGGTTATCTTTTTCCTTACATTGGAACCTAAAATTAGTCTTTAAAAACTTCCTAATACGATTTCAGAATCAAAAGAACATCTTGTAGCCACCTCATTTGATCATGAAATTTCAAAACTTTTAACAGGTTGTAAAGCCTAAACGATTTGAGATTCACCATAAATATTTTTTACACTTTCTTAAATACACAAAAAAAGTAACCATGCCAAGTTTCAATAAAATTCAAGACAGTGGGTGCTATGCCACATTTTTTGATTGACTTTTGCATTTTTCTAAAATAAATTAAAGAAATAAAAATATTATTGAAATGTTCAATAAAATAAGCAGATATAAGGTAACATATAGTACAAAACCACTCCGGTTTTGTTTTTTTTTACCCAGTTGGGTCCAATCCGGACAACTGTGTTCAGTTAAGCTCTCTTTATAACATTTCATTTGATCAACCTCCATCTCTTAACCTGAATATTTCCTTTAGAAACAAGAAAATAAAAATAAACAGATGAAAAAATTTACCTTGCATATACCATTAGTTGGATTTTTACTATCTTGATCACAATCGTTCAATCCACAATTACAATATGAAGGAATGTTCCATTTTTGGCGAATTTCATGAAGTGACTTTCCAACATCCCATAGAGCAGAACCAGCAATAATTTGAGTTAACATAAGCTTCTCTTGATCATGGACTTGCCTATTTGAACAAAATAGCCAGTTGAACTCATCTCTATCCTTCCTAGATAACTGATCTAAAATATGAGAACAAGAACGGTTAGGGGTTACCCATCTCACTAATGACTACATAAGTTAATACTATATAAAAAGTACAGTTGTACCCCAATTTAACGAACCTCTATTTAACTAATTTCTCTTTTCCCCCGAGTAAAATGGAGGCAAGAACCTCTATTTAAGGAATTATAAACCCCGAAATGACAAATTATTTTAACAGCTGATTTTTTTTTTTTTTTGTAAATTTAAGTTTGGAAATACTGGAATATTTTCCAAATGATATACCCATCTTGTTGGAAGCAAAAACATACTTTTTTGGAATAAGCAAGTTTTGAGGGGTTGGGAGGAGGGGGGGGGGCAACCAATGAATAGCGATAATGATGCAGAAAGCGAAGATGAAACTCCCCTGTTACTTCTCCAAATGCTTTACATGGCCCGGAAACAGTAAAATCATATCTCATGCTGCAGTCTGTAAATGACACAGTATTTTTTCCTCTCCATAGAGTTGAAAGAGAACTATTTTGAGTCTATTATCAAGGAAATTGTCAAGCAGTACTTTAAAATTTCAAATTAACTAGTGTGTAATAAGTCACGGAATGCTAAATAAAAAGTGTACACTTTCTAATTATGGCTATTTTTATGCAGTTGCTTATCAGATAAGACAAGTGACTTTTTCCCCCGCACCCCGATATTACGAATAACCCCGATTTGACGCATAAAAATTTTGGTTCCTATGATTTTGTTAAATCAAGGTCCGACTGTATAAATATTTTAACAGACTAAAACGGTTTTTCGTGCTAACGTTAGTAATAATTTGAATCACTAATTTAAGATCATTTCAATTAGCAAGTTCTGAAATTTCATTCAGTGTACAACAATACACTTTAACCAAAAGTTTAACAGAAAGAATAAGGGATAACAAATTTGCTTGCTCATCGTTCCTTATGGTAACTAGTCAAAACTAGATGTATGTATGAAATAAAATGATTTTGAAATACTGAAGTTGATAGAAGCTATTTCTAGATTAAATTTAGATGAGTTTAAATTTAGCAACAGTGAGAGAGTTATATATAGCAGTTCTCACAAAAAGACAACTTCAAAAAACAACAACGTCAGATTTCCCAAAATTGCTCAAATTCTCTGAAAATGTCCCAACATTCTTCATCCATCTTAGTTGGGTTTAGACTTTACACGGGTCTAAGATGTTTCACGAACGAGGATCCTTTTGTAGTTAGACGGCCAACTTTTATGTTGATGGCAAAAAAGGCAAAGTTTTTATTTCACTATGTGTGTGTTTTTCATTGATAAAAAGTGGCATTAAAAAACACAAATTTAAAAAATATCTTTCTTGATTTTTCAAAACTACATTTTGAGGCATACAAAAGGTTATTGGAACCACAAAAATATCAGGAAAAAAGGTAAACAAAAACTTTAAAGTTATGCACGGTTTTGCAAATTAAGATGAATTTGTAAAAAATGCTTTTGGTTCAACAAATGAGTGGTTGCTTTCAGTACAGTTAGTTTTTGATCCCTCCCCCCAAACTGACAAACACAACGCTGAGTTAAATGTAAAATGGTCAATAATAAAAAATGCATTAAATGCCTTAAAAGACATGTAGAAAATTGGAAAGAGATAAGAGACAGTATTTTCTAGTCAATAGTCGAAAAAAAATACATTTTTTTTTGGTAGTGAATTACAACTCCAACTACTTTATTACAAATGTATGTAACTATAACTACTTTTTCAAAATGTAGCAACTACAAACTACATTTTGAAAAGTAGCCGCTACTTCGCTACTTTTTAAAGAAGAAATAAATGAAAAGCATACACACACATACTGTTTGAGGATTGAACGAAAAAATTGAATATTGGGGAAATGTGAAAATTTCAATGCAAAAAAAACTAATGGAGCCAAACAGATAGAACGTATGGCGTCAATATAGCATGTCTGAGGTCAGCTTGTAGTTTTCAGTCTTATGAATCTGATTGGTGCAAGTTTTACTCGTGTAAGACTTGCATCAGTCAGATTCATTTGAAACCTCATTTCTTTTTTTTTTTTTGAAACTTTAGTTAAAAGTAGTTTTCAGAAATCGCTACAAACTACTATATTTTTGGCTTGAACTACTCATTACTCTGCTTTTTTTTAAATTTTTTTTAAAGTAGTGTGCAACACTACAAACTACTGAAAAATGTATCTACTATAGTAGTGTTACTACTGGTAGTACACTACTTCCAACCACTGATCCTGGCCATTTTGATAATTCATTGCTTATACACTTCGTAACAAAAAAATGAAGCACTTTTTAAGGAGTTTCAAAGGACTGATTTGATTATTTTCAAGGACAGTACTTCATTTGCACTTTTCAGTCTCTGACATTTTAATAATTGATTGTATAGTAGTACAAAAAAAAAAAATGTTCCGACTTCATTAGAAACTATTTTACATAATAAAAATATAAAAAGTTTTTTCTTTTCAGTTATGGCATTTTTTCAGTTACTACTAGTGCAGAAAACGGGGGGGGGGAGGCTGGAGTGCAATATTTTTTTTTTTTTTTTGCGTTTAATAGATTTATGCAGCAGAAGATAAAAGCAGGTAAAAATAACAAAACAAACTGTGTCAAGCAATGTTACAGAAAGGGGATAACCATGATTTTTACGTTTTTGATGCAGGATGTAGCAAGGAGCTGAATTCGGCAAGTTTTTGCATTTGTTAGAAACATTAAAGTTCAAGGTTTATAGCTACATTTTTCAAAATTTTCAAGCACTTGGAAAATAAATTGATTTTTTCAAGTGCTTTTCTTTTTTTAGAAACAATTCATGCTATTTTTTGGGTGTTGGGGCTTTGGACAAAGCGGGGTCCTAAGCTATAGCTTGTTCAGCTTGAGCCACTCTATCACCATCATAATTACATAAACTATCAACAATTAAAACAATTTGCATAAGCCCTATTTTTTCTCTTTTAACTGATAACAATATAATATTTACAGAAACACATGCTTACCTTTTCTTACTCCATTTTTCTTGAATTTATAGCAATCTATACAAACAACAAAACCACATTTGTGACACACCCAATGAATGTTGAACAAAGTTGTTTCACATACATCACACATTTCACGTACACCCTGCACAACCCTCTTCCAAGTAATTGTAACATCTAAAAATCAAAATTAAAAAATAATTAATGGTGATGAATTGATTATACTATGAAACTAGAGCTCAAAATTTGCAATCGCTAGTCGCCAAATGTGACCAATTTTTACGTTTTAACAACCATTATTTTCATTCAAGTCGCCAACGAGGCTACCATTTGTTAATGCATAACCCTGTTCATGACCTATAATCTTGAGACATTACCTTTTCCCATATTATCTTGTGCACTAAAAATTCAGCGGTCGCAGATGAAGAAGGGGGGAGGTATTAGCCTGTTGTCCATTAAAAATTCAGCTATCGAATAGGGGAGCATGCTTGCCAATGTTGTAGTTGCGCTATTCCTGATTTTTTTTATGCACTTTATTATTTTATTATCTGATTGCATCTACCTCTGGAAAACTTTTATTTGTTTTTGTTTGGTGTGTGGTTGTATAGCATGGCTATTGCTAATTATGAGCTTACCATTATATTTCAATTTTTCTTACATTACACATCCCATAGCTACGGACTTGCATGATCGCATTTTGCCATGCCCTGTCGGGAATTTCAAACCACTTGCAGCCGGGTTGAACCAAGCTAGTTTATTCATTTTTTCTAAAGATTGATTAAGCACATTTTGGATGGTATTGGAATATCAAAATTAGGGAATTTAGATGGTAAAATTATGCATAAGTCGGAAAATGTTAGAAGCTAATTAAATTCAGGATTTTTTTCATTATTTTAAAATTCTTAAAACTTTGATGATCATATCAGTTTATTTAAATGCTAGATGTATTGGCAATCATATTTTCACATCGTTCTTAATTTTGTGCATTTAAAATTAAATTAGAGCAAATTGTAATCGGAGGAGATTGTGGTGTGGATAGAAAAGTTTTACTGATGCCGATTTACAAAAGTAGGCAAGTATGGGGGAGGAGGAAGGAGAGGAGGTATTATTAACGATTCCCTAGGTAGTTTTTCATCCCACATTATCTGGAGTTCTTGCAGTATTGACATTTTATACACTTTTTTTTTTTGTGGGTTATGCATTTGCCACTGCACCAAATGCGATAAAATCGTAAATTCGTCGGAAAAAATTCTGATGTGGCAAATTTATTGACAAACAGAAAATTCTTTGAAATTTCTACAGAAAAAAAAACCTCCCTGTTCCTTAAAAGATTCAAAAAGGCAAAAAATACCGGTAAATAAGTGTATTTTATCTTAAATGTAATTTATCTTATAGTAGTAAAAAATTGCTACTATAAGTAAGTGCTTGCTTTTAATATCCTTTAAAATTATACTTTGTTCTCTGATTCAATATTTCTACAGAAAAAAATACATTAAAATCATTTACAGTTAGTTTTTGCTAAGACTTTTCAAATTTGAGTAATACTTTCACAATTTGACTAATTTACTGGTTAACAATTCAAAATCCTTAGCACGGCCCCTGGTTTCAGTAGCAATTAACTACCAATTAAGAATTGAAGATATGAGGTATATATATATATATATATATATATATATATATATATATATATATATATATATATATATATATATATATATATATATATATGAAACTAATATACAAGGGAAAAAATGTTTACGAAATGTGCAATCGCACTATCTACAGTTGGGTAATTCAACAGAAAAACGGACATTTTATCCTAGACCTAACAGTTCATATATTCTATTAAAAATAATTTAAAAGGTAATGAACAAAATTTTGTTGCTTAAGAAATCCCAAAAGCATGTATGATTTTGTTCATTAACTTTCTCAAACTTTAATTTTAAAGAAATATATGAGCTGTCAGGTGCAGGACAAAACGGTGGCTTTTTTGTGGAATGGGCTCAGACATGATAATTAGAAAACAACCAAAACAAAATTCTCATTTTCTTTCCTGAATCACTTTAGGAAGAGTACAGAAAACACTTTTCACACATTTCTTTCAGTACTGGGTTACATTATTAAGACTGAGTCCATTATAACTTGCAAACGTTATGTTTTCTCCAAATTAGAGTAAAACATTTCATTTCTGCTCTGCTGAAGAATTTAATGTATACTATGAATGTAGAAACAGTGTAATTAACATGCAAACACTTATGATTTGAAAAAAAAAAAGTTAAAAAGTAATTAAAAGCAATGAGAGAAAACATGGGAAAATAAACCTTCAAGTTAAATGATAGTTGATTATAGTAAAATTAAGAAAGTCCTCTATATAAAAATTGAACCAAAATGTGTGTTTCATAGTCATTAGTAGAAGTTCAATAGGAAATTTCCAACAAAAACACATACCTGTGGATAAGTGTAACTTCTGAGCTTCCCTTTCCATTTCAACCAGATCACAAAACTTATCTCCCATATGGGTAAGTAAGAATTTTGAAGTCTCAATTTCAATGTCAGCAGAAGGTGAATCAATTGGTGGTAGCCATAGCTTTAAATCTTCTTCTGAAGCATCTGATGGTTCAGAGAAACCAGCACTCAAAATAGTTCCATTTTTTCCATACCGAAGTCTGCACAAACATAAGAAAAGTTAAACAAATTAAAAATGATTCCATGGAAACAATATAAGTCAATCTTAAAAGAATTAAACCTTAACATTTATTACATGCAAATATAGATACATTAGTTCTTGTAATTTTTATATTTTATTTGAAGGAATAAGAAAATCATGAGCAAAATACAGATTGTTCTGCTAATTTTGTTTGGTCTAAGAATCATAAAATATCAGAACTCACAAAAAAATAACATCACTCATTTTTTCGTCATAATGTTTAAGGATATTAAAAATTTAATACTTTTTTTGTCAGTTTAATTTGTTAGTTTTGAACTTTTAATGGATGGTTCATTTTAATATTAGTTTGATTTCTAACTGGCTACACAGGTTTGACTTAAAAACTGTACAATATTTATTTAACTGAAATATACAAGAGTATTATTACCGTACCATGCAGATGAATTCAAAAGATCAATCCATCAATTACTCTCAGAATTTTGACTTTTAAATATCAATTAATGATAGTATATTCAAGGAAAAAGATGGTTTAGATGTAAAAAAAATGCACCGTTTATCAGCATCAACCACGTGTTTGACATGGGCAACAAAAAATTAGTGCCAACCATATGGTGAATATTGCTTTACATTTCTTACTGCAGAGAAAATCCCCTAAAGGGGCAAATCTTATAACTATTCATTTGTTTACTTTTGGTCTATCTTTACACTGAACAGAGTACAGAGAATCATTTATAAATACTTACTTGCGATAAGCATAAAATCTACAGAAAATATTTGGCATCTTTTTACTCCTCTGATGTGGTGTCATACGGCACTCTCTACATTTAGGTAGGCGAGGAGCAACATCACAGCATGGTCCATCTTGTAAAAAAGGTTCTCCAGTCTTCTTCAAATACGCTACTGAAGGTTTTTCAGTAGTTTTTGTTGCAACAGAACTTTTGGACTCTGTAAATGGCGTTTTCAAATTTAGAAGAAAAAAAAAATAATTGAAAATTTATATTTAAGGTCAGTTGGGGTAAGTGCGGTCTTAGGGCAAGTGCGGCTTAGGTTAATAATCAGAAACCGGGAATATCTGCAAGGCTGCTGTCATCAGGGTAGCTTGGTAAACGTTATTACTTTGCGCTGCGTGCTTTAGATTGCGCTACTTGAATGGTAACTCTACTCCTTCCCTGGTTTCCTAACTTTTCTCATTCCCACTACAGTGCCATGTTGTTATGGTTCGAGAAATCATCGTTTCTTCTGTTGTTGTTCTCTCTTTTTCGTGCTTCCAAAACGTAAGTACAACTATTTCATGTCTGATTTTCGTATTTTTGAAGCTGAGATTTATTATTTTTTACTTTCAAATCAATTAATTTTAGGGCTGCAGTTGCCCCAGAAAATTATACGACTGGGAAAGTGCGGCCTGGAAAAAAAGGGGCAAGTGCAGCCTCGCATTTTTTGGGGCTGCACTTTCCTATTAATTTGTAATTCTTCCGAAATTACGAGGAGGAAGAAAGTGACGATAATGAAAATATGAGTTTAAGGGAAGATTTACATGATGAAATGACAGTCGAAGAAATGATTGCCACAGAGCAAAAACAGCAAGAAGATATCATTCAGTGGGGAAGGCATCCAACGGAGACAAAGGTAGGCGACTGGGTTCTTGTGAGATTTTCTACAAAAAAGATGACTAAACATTTTGTAGGACAAATTACTAATATAAATGATGATAATTTCCCTGAAATTAAATTTTTAAAGTTAAAGGCGGCTGGAAATTATAGCACTGTGTTTAGTTATCCTTCAAGAGACGATGACATTGCATCAATCCATCCAAATCACTCTTCAGATCGTAGAGGAAATTTGATATTCGAAGTAACGTTTTCAGAATATAATAAAAATTAAATTGTTAATTACTATACTTATTTATTGTTAATTACTATACTAAGTGTACTTATACAAAAAAATATGTTCAAGTTCGCCAAAGACATGTTACCTTTTGTCAGTTGTATAGTTACCTTTTGTATTATTAAGTTAATATTTTATAAGTTCGTTGATATTCAAGTTTTAAACATTATTCCTTGGTATGCAAGTTTTGTTTTTCTTTTTTTTAAATCTTATTAGCATAATAAAAGTTATCTTTCATGTTTTTTATTTAATTTAAAATAAAAACTTCATAATTTTGTTTAATAATCCTTTGTTCCTTGAACGTGCTTCACTTGGGTTTTGTTAGGACACAGGTTTTGTTAGGAAAAATGTAATAACTTTCCAATGAATAGGTGAAAATTAAAATAAAAAAATCGTTTTTAATCAGGAAAAAATACTCTATTGATTGCACTTGCCCCTTATTTTCTCAAACGGTTTTTTTAAAAAAAATCAGATAGGTGATGCTCTTGCCCCACTTTTATGGAGAAAGTGCGGCCCTAGAGCACAATAGTTTAAAATGTTTTTTTCAACATTTTTACCTGCAATGATTTTAACAGGCTCATGTCTCGGGAAACACACTAAAACAGGTAACATATGAAATAAAAATTAAAAAATTTGTATCAAGTCTTGTAATGTCTAGGCCTTAATAAAGTCGAACTGTACAATTTAAGGGCTGCACTTCCCCCAACTCACCTTACTTAAAAATTTTTATAATCCTAAATTGAGAGGGTTGTAAGCTTACGAACATTTTAACACTTTGAGATACATCCCTTTAATTAAATGCAAAAATATTTTAAAAAATGCTTTCATAGATATTTCTGGATATTAATGAAATGGTTTTTTAAAATTATTTATTGATACAAGATACAACATTTAAGCTATAGGAAGTTTGATTTAATTTTATTCATAACGCTGTATAAAGTTCAAAATAGTCAGATTAAGCAGGAGAAAAAAATAGAAAGAAAAACTTCACTGAAAAAAATCTTATATACTCTTATATGTATCTTATCTGAAATCTATTATATAGAATTATATAAAGTTAATACAATTAAGATTTGGATGCCTCAGTTGCCAAATCAATTAACTCCACTGTTAAAACAAATCATTTCTGCTTTATTAGTGCTTAATTAATGCCTAGCATATGAATTTATATTAAAGTATTGGTTCAGTACATTTCTGACCATGTGATGGCAGAAAATGTAACACGAGGCCCTATTTACTCCAATGGATAACATCATCTTTTTCATAACTTTTCTCTACTTTTTGTTTTATGGAGTTAATCGATTTGGCAAGTGAGGCATACATATCATGAATAATATTAACCGTTTAAACAATTTTCAATTATGCTTTTCAGAACTTTATTGTAATTCGAAATTTAAAAAAAAAAAGAAAAAAATCGAAATGAAGTATAATTATAGCGTTTTAAGATGGAATAAAAAATATGCATGTTTGACAAGTGTGTTCTTAACTCATTTTTAGTTTTTTTTTCCTTTTCTTTTTTCTTTTAAAGAAAAGTTCTTGTAGAATACAGTAATAAAATCAGAGTACACAAGAATAAAAAAATTCTGAAACAGTGCACAAAAAATGATGAAGCTACCAAAGAAAGCAAAAATTTGTTGATCTATGAGGGACAGACCTAATAACATTTGTAATGTAAGACCAGGCATGTTCCTCACGCATTACTGATCTAAAAGATTAGGCTGAAATATTACAGGGTTCATACTCTACTTGGATGAAAAAATTCCACGACTTTTCCAAGACTTTTTCATGACTTCATAAAATTTTTCATGACCTTGTTACAAGGAGGGAATAGTACTATTTAATATGAAATTCGCCAATTTTCAGAAAAAAAGCATAAGCAAAACTCCTACGTGAGTGCCACTACCTCATCAAAGCACTTGTAATTACAAAATTATCAGTGTACACCTAAAAAACTATTCTTATTTGTCTTCATTTCATAAATTTAAAATCTCAAAGCAAAATAAAAATACAGTGAATGGAATATAATGATTCTTAAATATCTCTTAATTTTATTAACAGGCAGAATGATAATGAATGGGACAAAAGGTTGAATGAGTTATTACTAAGTTTCAATAAGATTTGTTCAAAAGTTGCCTTTTAATGTCAACTGCGCATTTAACCATAAACATAATCTGACAGTATTTTCGTTTTTTAAAGAAAAGACACATTCTTTAGTAAATTCATGTTTCTAAACCAGATATTTGTTTAAAAAAAACTTTTGGTAGTGAATAAATTTTCCGATTCATAACTACTTGTTAACTTATTTGCACATTTTTTAATGGATATAAATTAGTAAGTTCAGAAATTCCAGAACATTGTGTTTGATTCTTGACATTGAACATAGCAGTGAGTAGCAGGGATTAGTTTTGTGAGCCGCATGTTGGGTACTACTGTTTCAGAGTGTACTAGAATTCCCCTATTTCTGTATCCCAATACCCGACTAAAAATCTTCATTTTCTAAAATCTTCAACAATTTAAGATTAACTATGATAAGTTTAATAATAAAGTGTTAACAAGTGATGGAAAACTCGGATGCAATTGAAACATTTTTTGAGTGGGCGAAATCAAAAATGTGCAAGTTTGATTCTACAGAATATATAAGTACTGAAAATGATGGTAAATTAAAAATGAGTAATGGTCCAAGTGGTAAAATAACATTGTAAAAAAAGATGAGTGACTGCTACAGAAGTGGATGCAATGAGATTTCAAAATTCAGACTTGTTTTTGAGATCGTTCAATTTTCCAGTTTTAATAGCTTTTATGTGCAATGCTGTTAAATCACTCAAGATTTCTAATGCTCTTTTAGCTACAGTTACATTCTCTTTGGCCAAGACATTTTTCCATGACTTCAAATAAATTTCCATGACTTGGAAAAAAATGTCAATTTTCCATGACTTTTCCAAGTCTGAAATTTGCTAATGGTTTTTCCATGACTTTCCAGGATTTCCATGACCCGTACGAACCCTGACATTACATTCATACATGCTTCAGCATTTAAGCTGAAAATTTCTTTAAATGACCACTAAATTACCCTCACATGCACTATTTTTGAACTGAAGTCCTGTTATTTCACATTCTGGAGTGCTGATATTTTGCTCAGGCTAAGCAGAGAAAATATGTTGTTAACTCAGCTAGACCCTTCAAATTATACCCTACAAACATAGTTATTTCTAACCTCCATAACACTTTTATTTATCTCGACTACGAGAGGTTTTATCGTCTTACTGAGTTTTAATGTCAGTTCTGTTACTCTTTTAATTGCTTTTAGATATACTTTGTCTACTTCCTGCATAAGGAAGTAAACCCTTGACTTCAATTTTTTAAAAAGAAAGTGTTCATGATTAAAGGTAGAATATACTTGCATGATATATAAGTCAATTAGGGACATAAATGAGTGTTGATGCATTTCCTAGAGTGTTGACAGACACATTTTTAGTACTTTACGTGTAGACATTTTTTCAAGAAACTAAGCACATTGAGTGCCATGCTTGTCCGTCTTAGAGATTTACGACACTCAGCAGCCATTAATTTCGTTACTTCGTCTAAATAGCCATTGAATTTTGTATTTGAATGTTGATTTGTGGATTTTGTCGGTTGAAATTTTAAAGTAGTTTAAAGGAAAAAAAATCTTAAGAGCCAATTTTAACACATGTGAGCTTGAGTAATAATCAAAAATGGTAACAAAAATTAAATTTTTCGAGTTCAAAACTTTTGATCATCTCAAATTAGGTTTGGTGACACAAAGTCTCTGCTGTATAAAATGATTCCTCCCCCCCCCCTTTAACCCAATGGAATGTCTTAAGCACAAGATAAATCACTTCAAAATGAATAAAGAGTTGTGATAGTATTATTCTCAACTTAATATAATTTTTAACCACTACTAACCTTTCTTCTTTGAATTCTCATCTGAGCTATTTTTTCCTTTCTTACGTCCTCGTTTCCGGGAAGTGGAGGATGAAGTTGGGTTGGAACATAAATCTTTATCAAAAGAGTTGTTTTTTTTCTTATTTTCTTTTTTTGGTGAAGGTTGATCATCTACAGCATCAGAATTGTTACTTGTTTTCAGCTTTTTATTTATGCTTGACCCACTAGGGGAACTTTTACGACTTTTATTTTTTTTCTTATTCATTATAAGATCAAAGTCAATTTCTGACTCACAGCTGGAAAATTCATGAATCCTTTCGACATCAGCAAAGTCTTCACAAATTTCCAAATTGCCATCTTCACTGCTTCCTATTTTTGAATCATCCAGAGACTCCTCACAAATTAAGCCTTCATTAATAGAGTTCTCAGATTTTGCATCTTCGACTTCCATATCTAGATCAGGTTCTACTTTATTGTCTGGCTGATATTCTATGGTAATTTGCGTTCTTCTGATTTCAACTTTGTTTTCTGGTTTCATCTCAAATGTTATTTCAGGAACATCTTCTTCTTCGGTTTCAACCTTCAATTCCAACTTAGTTTCTACTTTTATTTCTGGTTTTATGTCACATTCTGGTTTTATTTCAAGCTTATTTTCAGATTTACTCTCTCGCTTAGTTTCAGATTTAATTTCTCGCTTAGCTTCAGATTTAACCTCTCGCTTAGCTTCAGATTTAATATCTCGCTTAGATTCAGGTTTTGTCTCGCGCTTACATTCAAATTTCACCTCTCGCTTGACCTCAGATTTCACCTCTCGCTTGGCTTCAGATTTCATTTCTCGCTTGGCTTCAGACTTAATCTCTCGCTTGGCTTCAGATTTTATCTCTCGCTTGGCTTCAGTTTTACTCTCTCTTTTAGTTTCTGCTTTGATATCTCGTTTTGCTTCAGATTTAACATCGTTTTTAAATTCAGACTTAACTGCCGATTCAGTTTTAATTTCGATGCTTTGTTCAGGTAAAACCTTTTTATCTTCATTTTCAGAATGCCTTTGCAACCACGCTTTTTTCAACTTGGGATGATTGCTACTACTTGTATTACTAGAAGATATGGAAGAGTTACTGTTTATCACAACACTGGTACCAGCTATTTGATCTTCCTTGGCTTCAGAAGTATTTGCAGTTGAAACAGAACAAATTTCTGATGATCCAGAGGAACATTTATTAGTGTTTTCAATTGATTCATTAAAAAATGCAAGAACACCGTTTTTATTAGAAATTTTAAACTTTCCAAGACCACCGGTATAGTTTTGAGATTTGCCAGAGTAGTCAGACTCGTTGATGGAATCTGAATGAGAAGATACTGATGCACCGATAATATCTGGCATTAAAGGAGGTGTTGAAATGGCATCACTTTTATAGATCAAATTTGAAGAAATCATGGGCGAAGGTGGGTTTGATTTTGCGTAACCTAAGGAATCCATTGCTTGATGTTCTGATAACATAGGAGCATTTGATATTAGATGAGGTGGAGTGACAATGGCATTTTCATTATCTTCTATGCTTGAATTCTGAACTTGAGGCAGTAATTGAGGAGGCATAAGAGTATCATCAATAGATTTTGGTCGTTTTCTAGGTACTACATCAGTAACCAATTTCCTCTTCACTAACGGAATACCAGAAATAACACTTCCTATTTCTTGATTTTCTGAAGGTGAACTGCAGATGTATGGAGATGATGCCATGTTAGTGTTTGATAACTGACTTGCAGCATGACTGGGTAGACCAGTCAAATGTGGTGAAGACTGGCGAGGAGAAAGAGCTCCAGAGTTTGATTGAGGTATATGCAAATGTGCTGGTGAAGGAGATCTATGACTGGAACCTTGCACATTAAAATGAACTCGACTTGATAGATGAGCTTCTGGCATCATATGCATTTTATTTGAGTTCATGTTTACAGAATGAGGAACAGTGTGTGCCACTGGAGAATAGCTACGATTTACGCGATTTGCAGGCATAGCATATGGTGCTGAACTTGGACGACAAACTGATGTACCAGCATTTGAATTTGTAATGAGATGTCCATATTGTTGAGATAATGGAGGACTTCCAGAGTTCATTGGATTTTTGGAGGGAGCTTGAGGAAGTGCATATGACACTGGAGGAGTGTTAGGATTAGAAGCATTACCAGAATGCGCTGATGCTATATACATAGGATTGGGAACAAGTCCTTGTTGAATAAGACTATAAGAATATGTAATGCCAGGAGATGTGCTTTTAGAAATACCCAGCTGTGAATAAGGAGGAGGTAAAGATGCTGTGGCAGGATTTCCTGTAGGTTTATTTTCACGTGTTTCATATTTATAGTTGGAATCCGTTTTTTCATTAGATTTGCAATCTGCTTTTACAAGATTTTGAGGTTGCTCTTGTAACTGCTGATACTGTGATGTGATTCGACCAACTGCTGTTGAGGATGTGCTCTGATGTGCTGGAGGAATAGGGCTACTACTATTAACTGCAAATTCATAAGGTTTGAAAGCTCCACCACCACCTACAACAGGTTGGTACATTGAATTACCCCTTTCATGAACAGGAAGCATTACTTTCATCTGATGCTTAGGTGGTATTTGGTTTGCAATAGCTCTTTCATGACTTGAGCCTGGACTGTAAGATCTTTCAGGAAGAGGATCTTTTTCCCCCTTAGGAGGCAAAGTTGATTTGGGTTGATTGCTGCTTGGCACTCGAACAGACTGACTGCTTTAAAAAAATTATAATTATGCATGGAAACATTATTTAATATTAAAAATATTACTAGAATAGATAATTATTCAATTGTCACAAAAATATACATTATGAAATTATTAGTCAGACAGTAAAATTTAACGAATCTGGCGGGACCAATAACTTTGTTCTTTAAATCGGGGGTGGAGGGGGAGTCATAAAGTTAGGGAGAACATCAACATTTTTTTGATATATCCTTTTACCTCAAAATGTCGCAATACACGTATGACTTCCAAAAATCTATTAAATATTTTGATTCATTTTTTTCCTATAAATTGATTAAAGACGTTTTGAACGCATGGAATATCAAAGTTAGTTATTTTAGATAGTAAAATTTTGCAAAGTCAGGACGTTGCGCATTTCTTAAACTCTGGAATTTCTTCATTATTTTCAAATTTTGTTCTAGTGATCCTATCAGTTACAATGCCATTCATTAATTACCTAAGGGTCGCGAGGAAGAGGAGGGTTTACAAAAATCTCTACATACCCTTACTTTGGGGGAGGGGGAGGGGAGGGGAGAGGTCAAACTCATTCTTACATGATATTTTAAAAATCGATATTTTATATTAGAAATCGCGCTGTCAAATGGTTTGGAAGAGATCCTATTTCATTTGCTTCTGGAGGGTAAAAAACGTAAGGATGAGCTATTTTTTACTTGTTTTACAAATGCTGAATAGCGTAAAATATAATTAAAAAACTGCACTATTCATGGCACGTTTTATTTTTAATTAATATCACATCATATAACATAATTGAAAAATAAAAATCTTTGATTTACTTCAAATAAAGTACTGGGAGTTTCAGCGTAACGCAACCTTTTCTAACAACATTTTACTATTTAGAAAAACGAAATAGAATCTAACGTAAGAATAGGGGGGAGGGGTTTTAAAAATCTTCCATATCTTTACATGGGGGAGAGGGGGGATCAAAAATTGCCAAAATTATCCTTATGTAATTAATGAATGGCCACTAACTTACGTTTTACAGATTACCCATTTCCACAAGTTGGCAAGTATAACATGGCCATTCAACTTAATTTTTTCCCAAGGGCCTTTATCTTTTGTGTTTTGTAGGGATAGTTCATTTTCTTTTAATCTTAAATAAAAGTTCCACATTCATAAGTTTTGGCATCAGCTTTTAATTTTAAATTTAGTTATACATAACATTGCTATTCAAGGTTTTTTCCTTTGAAAAGGGGGGAGGGCATAGCTTCTTCAACTTATTTTTCCACAGAATATTTAAATTAAACCACAACTGAGGCGCAGTTCTACATCTCTTTTTTCTATTGAATCCCCCCCCCTATATATAAAATATCTATGTATTGCAAATATATATATATATATATATATATATATATATTAGGGTGGTCCTTATTTATAAGGGGGAAAAAAAATTTGAAATTCAATAAGTGACGCCCCCTAGTTTTGTGACACTATAATAAAAAGTAACTTGTGAAAAATTTGAACTCGATCGGTCAATAATAACACGTGCCCCTAGGCCATTGAACTTTAACGCTTTTAATAATTTTCCCACAAATCTTCGAAATTTTACTTCAGACTCAGTACATCGTTTCTCCTAGGTTTGCAAAATGTTTTTACAGTGAGGTAGCACTAAAATTAATCTTTATAATTAATTTATATAATCTAAAGATTTTACGTTGAATAAGAATGAAATAAGGCTTTAGAAACTTTCCTTAATCGTACGCCTTTCTCAGCGTATCTCGATAGTAGTGATGGGCATAATCGAGTTCTCATAATCGAATCACTCGATTATTCAAGATCATTCGAGAACTCGATTACGACGAGTTCTCGATTATCGTATCTCGAGTTCTCGATTACCACTTTTCGAGTTCTCGAGCGATGAACTTATCGAGTTCTCGATTACCACTTTTCGAGTTCTCGAACGATGAACTTCTCGAGTTCTCGATTATCATTTTCCGAGTTCTCGAGCGATGGACTGCTCGAGTTCTCGAATATCACTTTCCGAGTAATCGAGCGATCAACTGCTCGAGTTCTCGATTGCCACTTTCCGAGTGCTCGAGCGATCAACTGCTCGAGTTCTCGCTTTGAACTTCTCGAGATCTTGAGTTCTCGAGATGTTGAGTTTTCGAGATGTTGAGTTCTCGAGATGTCAATCACTCGAGCAATGTATTTTTCGACCGATTTGATAATCGAATGAACCTCTCAATATAGTTGACTTCTGATAGATAGGGGTGCCCACCTAGAAAGGGAGGGGGGGAGGTCATGGCGTAGCCTGTGCCACTGACATTTTTAGGGGCGCTGTTTTAAGGGGTATTTTTCATTTTTTGGGGGGCTCTGCGAGGGGGTGCGTCTTTGACCTCAGGGAGGTACCCCTGCTTCTGAAGTGATTCAGTTGCAGGGGCGGATCCATCATTTAGGGGGTCAGAGGGCTGGCTTTGAAAAGTTAATGATTTTACTTATGAATGGGCATGGTTTTTGTTGGCTTCCGAAAAAATTTGTATTGTACCCTTCCCCCAGAAAAATTTGGAGTGACTGACGGGCTGCGCTAAGGTGCCCACAGGGAAGGTGGTTCATAGCGCTGACTGCGCCACTGAAATTCTTAATGGATGTTAGCCTTTTTTAGGGAATATCCTTCTTGAGGGGAGAGGGTGTTTTGAGGGGTATTTTTCTCTTTTTTTGGGGGGGGAAAGAAGGTCTCCGCGATATTGAGGGGGGGTACCCTTGACCTCAGGGCGGGTGGGTACCCCTGCTTTCGAAGTGTTTCAGTTGCAGGGGCGTATCCGCCATTTAGGGGGTCAGAGGGCTGGCTTTGAAAAGTTAATGATTTTACTTATGAATGCGCATGGTTTTTGTTGTCTTCCGAAAAAATTTGCATTGAACCCTTCCCCCAGAAAAATTTGGAGTGACTGACGGGCTGCGCTGCGGTGCCCACAGGGGAGGTGGGTCATGGCACAGACTACGCCATTGAAATTCTTAGTGGATGTTAGTCTTTTTTAGGGAGTATCCTTCTTGAGGGGGGGGGGGTCCTGATTTTAAAAGGTGTGCCAGCACACTTGAGGAATAGGTACCCTTGCGATCTAAATGGTGTTATTATCAAATAATTGTCTCTCGAATGTTTCATTTGAATATTGTTATAATTGAATGTATGCTGTCGAATGCTTGTTTATTAAAAGATCCTTTGGGATGCTTTGGTAGTCTAATGATATGTTTGTTGGAAGTGAAGTTTGGGGGCGCTAATAAGGTTCTTTGAGAGGCATTAAAATTAAAATTATATTTCAGGTAAAAAGCGGAATACTTAAGTTGAAAACCTGAGGGGACGTCTTCCCCCTTACGTCCACCTTCGACTATACCATTGGGTAATGATACAAGTGCAACAGGTGTTAACAAACGTTTTAGAGTCCAACTATACACATTACTGCAGACATGTGTTTCGGGGTTCCAAGGAACCCTTTTTTTTCAACGCAAAATGAGATTGTGGATGTAGGGACATTACTGGATGTCTTTAGGGACCATTCATTAATTACGTAAGGGTCTTGAGGGGGAGGAGATTGGAAAAATGTCTATATTTGGGGGGGGGGATTAAAACCCATTCTTTTGCAATGTTTTCCAAGTCGATGTTTTACATTTGAAATTGCGCGGTCAAGTGATTTGACAGGGATTATATATTTCATTTGCGTCTGGAAAATAAATAACGTATTAGGATAAGCTGTTTTTAATTTGTTTTACAAAGAATGAATAATATTTAACATAATAAAAGAATCACACTATGCATGGCATGTATTATTTTTAATTAGCATCGCATCATATACAAAAAAATGTCGAAAAAACATTCAGTCTAAATTCCTACTTTCTAGTAAATATTTAATTACACAAAAAAGTTTAATTTAATAATAGTAAATTTAATTTCGATTCCAGTGATGTTAGATTCGTTATTTTATTATTTTGAAAAACGAAATGGAATCTTAAGTAAGAATAGGGGGAGGGGTTTGAAAAATCTTCCGTACCCTTACATGGGGGGAGGAGGGTCAAAAATTGCCAAAATCATCCTTACGTAACTAATGAATGGCCCCTTACATGCAAAAGCTTACTATTTTGTTGAAAAAAGAGCACCTTAAAACTCCAAAACAATGTTTCTGCAGTACTCTGTATATTTGGGATACAAAACGTTTGTTATTTCATGTTACTTCTCGGCACAAAGGTATTTATTTATTTCTTAATAAAACAAGTTTTACTTCTGTAGTTTCTAACTGTAATTCCTTCTTATGGGTGCAAATAAGTTTTGACACAAACAGTGGGATTGTAATTTTTAGGAGATTTTGTCTTTTTTGGGGGTATTGCTCTTGGGGAAGAGCTTCATAGGTGTCGCGCCTTCGCTCTTGGGATGGATAGATTTGGAATGATTTTAAAATCGAATGATTGCTTTTCGCTTGCTTTATTCGAATGGGGTTATAGTTGAATGTTTGGCGTCGAATTTTCGATAATTGAGAGATTTCATAATAATCGAACGATATTTTTCGAACGAAAATTGTTAATTATCATATGAGCGGATTTATGGAGGGGCATGCGTTGTATGAGTGGCGGATGCAACGGGAGGGTCATGGGGGTCATGACCCCCTCCCTCCCACCCTAAACCTACAGTATCCGTACGCATTGTGTTCAAACACTTCATGCATAAAATGCAAACGATGACAGTATCTGTTCATTTCATTAATTATTTTTTAAAGTAAATATTTGAACTACTACTTCGTTTCATTGCTCATGAAATTAATTTGCAACGTTTATCTCCAATTAGGTGCCTTATTCCTAATCGATTTGATGCTTTTTATTGACTCTCAAACACGTTCAGACATTTTTCGTATCAAAAACGGGAATTTCGTTCATGGGGGGGGGGGGCTTTCTTCAACACGACCCCCCCCCCATAATGGTTTTCTGTATCTGTCCCTGGTGTGATTCGGCGGTGAAATCTTGAAACAAAGGGTAGAGAAACGCTTTCCATACTGTTTTGAACTTGACAGTTATTAAGATTAAATATGTACAATTTTTATTAAAAAGTGAGTGATAATGATAATATGGGCGGGTCTTTGGGCGACACTAGCAGGTTTAAACTTGAGAGTTGTTAAACTTAAAAATATATTGAACTAGTATTGCACAAACTGTGTAATTGAGAATTTAAGGTCTTAGCTCGTTTTCGGATCATTGTTTCTTAGGGGGAGGGGGAGGTGGAATTGTCATAAGAGGCGCGCCATTGCTCACAGGAACAGACGAACACCTCTGTCATTCTAAAAGGTTTCAGAATCAAATAATTGCTTCTGAAGTGCTTTTTTTTCGGATGGTGTTACTCAGAGAGCACACTTCGTTGAGATAAAGGTTTTAAAACGATTGTTAACGCTGTGACAACCATGTCAAAACGGTTGTGAAACGTTTTAACGCAATGTAGTGTTTATAATGCAGTGGTGCCCATCCCCCCCCACCTGGCGATGGCAATCATCCCTCAAATGCGACGAAGAACCCCCAGAACGAGAGCCCCCTAAAATAAGACGAAAAGCCTTCTTATAAGTTACCCTCTCTCTTCAAAACTTCAATGGCGCGGGCTGCGCCATGGCTCTCCCCCCCCCCCCCCCCGCCCTCTCTCTCATGGGAACCCTTGTATAATATATTGCCTGTTGTCGAATGTTCGGTTATCGAGCGTCTCGGATAATTTGAAAATCCAATACGTAATCTGCTTTTCAGAGAAACTTGATAATCAATTTGTCCTTTTTGAGGACCAGCGCACGGAAAATGAAGCGCAGCTACGAAACCTTAAATTCCAAAATGGACCGTCGCGAACCAAAGCATTTTCAGCAGTTTTGCCTCAACACACTTTACAAAAAAAAAAAAAACTCATAAAATCAGCACATCAATTGACTCCAAATTTTTAAGTTGAGTAAATAATATACTAATCAACATTTATGAAAATATAAGGAATATGACATAACCAGAAGCGAGTAAAACAAGAAAAACATTTAAATTCAACTACGCACGCAAAAATAAATGCTACGCACACAAGAAGTCACAAATATCTTGCGCATGGAATTTAAAAAAAAAAAAAACAATAATCTGTATAAAATATAATTTTTATTAAAAAAAAGGGTCAAAGAGTGGAAGCTAAAACTAATCCTACACGACAATCTTCAATATTTCTTTTTAATGCATTCAGAAACATTTCAACTTCACTCCCTGCGCTTTTAATTACATATTTAAGTCAGCGAATGAAAAATAAAAATAAAAAAGAGCGAATCAAGAAAGAAAAAAAAATCATGAACTTCAATGCACTTCAAGCCTCACTTGTAACTTTCAATGCACCGGGAATCCCAATCTTCTGGAAAATGCAGCCAGAAATATTTTACCCTCCCACCTCATGTATCAGTCAGATTAATATAATTCTACTAACAAGAACGCACTCACACACACACACAAAAAAAAGCAAAAGCAATAAACAAGAATAAATGAGTCCTTTTGCGCAGAGCAACGATTCCCCTACTTGTTTACATAATTAACTTCATGTTTGAGAGATCGAAACCGTTCGAAATAATCACGTGATATCTGAGAATCATTACTTTAAATGCATAGCCGTTCGAATAAATCACTCAAAATGATTGTAAAAAAATAAAAATCGAGAAATCAACCCGTTGCACAAATTGAGATCGAAGGGAGAGGGGGTGATAGCGTATCATTTCAATCACTCCGGGGAATCCCCCTGAGGGCCACCAAGAGTCAAGGGACCGTTGCCAGGTTTTTAGCTGCCACCCATAAACTTATAAAAGTTTATACTACTCCATGCCGGGTCGTCCAAATGCCGGGCTCCTAGTTTCTGATAAGCTAACAGTAGTGTTGACAAGCAATGAATACAATAACTTCTAAAAGCCAGGAGGGTTCGCCCCTTATTATACCCATAAATGATAGGCTTAATGGCACATTCCTATTTTGAGCGTACCCCTGCCAAAACAACTCGGGAATTCAACTGTTCCAAAAGTTAAGGGTATCCCCCCCCCCTTTTGCTGGGCGATATGGCGCACCCTATCAAATGTTACGGGGCATCCGTCTAGAAAGAGCTCCCCCCAACTCCCGAAATGAGATTTAAAAATCCCTCAAAAAATCCCTTCTAAAAATTTCAGTTTCGCAGGCTGTGCTATGGACCCCTCCCCCCTCCCGAAAATGAGATTTAAAGAACCCTCTCAAAAAACTAGACCTCAAAATTTTAGTGGCACTGGCTGCGCCATGCCCCCACCCCTTCCGAAAATGAAATAAAAAACACTCTGAAAAAACCGGCCAATGGCGCAAGTTGCACCATGCCCCCTCCCCCTTTTTAGTAAGTACCCCTGTAGCAGTAAACTCAATTCTGGAAAAGCTCAGAAAATGAACTACTTGAGTACTCGATTCAAACGTCTCGAGATCTCGATTTGAAACATCTCGAGATCTCGATTAAAAACATCTCGACATCTCGATTCAAAAGATCTCGAGAAGTCAATCGCTCGAGTACTCGATTCAAAAGATCTCTAGAAGTCAATCGCTCGAGTACTCGATTATAAAGATCTCGAGAAGTCAATCGCTCGAGTACTCGATTATAAAGATCTCGAAAAGTCAATCGCTCGAGTACTCGATTATAAAGATCTCGAAAAGTCAATCGCTCGAGTACTCGATTCCAAAGATCTCGAGAAGTCAATCGCTCGAGAACTCGATTCCAAAGATCTCGAGAAGCAAATCGCTCGAGTTCTCGATTTCAAAAGATCTCGATTATCAATCACTCGAGTGATCGACTTGAAAAGTTCTCGATTATCAATCACTCGATTATCAGAAGTACTCGATTCCCGAGATCTCGATTATCAAAAGATCTCGATTATGCCCATCACTACTCGATAGTGTGTATTTTTTTCCAATAGTCTTAAACGGTTTGTAAAATAAATTGATTTTGTGATTCATATTCGGTAATCGAGCTGCAAAATTCTTCGATTAATTGTGCTCCTCCTTCAGTTGTATCATTCACAATTTTCAATATTTTAACGATCTTTCTTCCCTCTAAAGAGTTTTCTTCATTTCGCCGCGAATCAGGATCAAATAGAAAAAAATCTTCTAGTATTTGTAACTTATCAAACAGTTTTATTGACTCGTAATTGATTCTATGAAGAGGAAGATCTTTACCAAGAAAGTATTCCAAATCATCTAGAGTTATCTGAAATTTGTTAAACAGTCATCAGACACGTCTTCCATATCACAAGCATTTTTTGGACTAGTGTTTTCCTATCTTCAAAGTTAATTCCTTCATCCAATACGGATAAAGTTGCTAGTTTATCCCCTAAAACCGTAAGTGATTTATAAAAATTCCAATCACTGCTTCTGCTGCATGTTTGTCGTCATTTTGTACGCTGCTAGTTTTTCAGACATATTATTCAAAGTAGCCTCGATTGGGTTGCTGCGAAAAACCATATCTTCATACAGCATTTAATTGTAAAACAGCTTTGTAGAACAGCATTGAAGAGCTTTGGTTTCTTTTCATGTAAGGTCAATTTAAATTGTTTCCTAAATATAAAAATTTTCGAACAAAAATTCCTTTTTCCACCCATGTGGCTCAGGGATAAGCTCCAGGTTGCCGAAAACATATCACTGTAGGAGGAAATTCACCAGGAAATATTATTACAAGTTATGAGAATTATCTGTAATCTTTCTCAATTCCGCTTTTTACGAACAATAAATATTATGTCATCAACTTCGTCTTTTAGAATTTAAGGGGTATATGCACTTGATTGAAATGTCATAAGTTCTGAATGATGGAGATCTTTCCACAAAATTTTGAAGATCTTAAATAATCAAATATTTGATCTGGAACTAAGAAAGGCAAGAACTTCTTTAAGGACACACTCTGCAGTACGATTTCAAGTGCATGATGATGGCAATCCTAATGTAATACATCACCTTTCAGTATTTGCTCTAAAAAATTGCATGCACAATTCATTGGTATTGCAAGTCGTTGTATCAAACACTACAGCTAGAACAGTTAGTAATAAAAAGCTATCACATAAGATATCATAAGCAACTGAAGAAATATCTAAGGAATTCCGTGTAGCTGTTCAATATTAGGACCTGAAGCTGTCACAGTAATCCTGTCGGCGATCTTGTTCCAGTTACATTTGGATGTAGCTTTGTATCCCAGTGAATAACTACAAAATCTAAATTTAAATTCATGAAATTTAATTTTACGTCTCGAAGATTTTCTCTTGCTCTCTTAAGGAATGTACCATTGATCACTAGGTCATTCGGATTCAAATTTACTGCATCTATACAGGCTGTAAATAAATGAACAACATCTTTATCCCTAATATGGCATTTGTCTAATCATGATGAAAGGCGAGCAGATATCAATAGTTGTCAAGCTTTTTTGCATTGAGGTAGACTAGCTATAGCAAACAAAAGTTCAACAGTTTAGGATAGATATCCATTTCGATTTCTAAATCTTGTGAATCGCAAGAATTTGATGATAATAAAGGACTATGTACTGAAGTAGAAGAAAATTAATTTAAAGTATAGATTTCTACATTGTTCTGATCTGGATATTTTTTTAAAATTTATATTTTAGCTATGGAAAATACAGTATATTTTTATGTTAGGAGTAATCGAGGATTTTTTGAAATTTATATTTTAAAAATTAAAAATTGTATAAGCATTTATGTATGTTTATAACTAAAGAACAGCGAATTAAAATATAATTGCAATTACTTATATTTATAGCATTGAAACCTTTCAACTCTATTTGCCACACCTATTACATACACAGGGAATTTTGTAAATCAACACCCTCAAAGCCTGGAGGAGGCAATTTGTTGCTCTCAGAGATCATTAATTAATGGCCTAGGCCATTCATTAATGGCCTATAGAATCCCTTGTGTCCATCTTGGTGGGAAGAAACGTTCCGCTGCTGCTTGGTTCGAACAAGCGCAGAAGAGCGGTATGTTTGACCCAAGGCCATTGGTGTACATGTACCCTCTGTAACATGTTAAATTTTACGGAATGAAGGTGAGAGAATGGTCGGTCTGGAAGTAGCAGCACCTATTGAGGTTCAAAATTTCTTTAAATATAAAACGTTAGAATTATTTTTACATAAAAATGAGAAAATCCGCAATTTTCCCTTCGAAACTCAAAAAAGGGGGCCCCAGGGGCACGTGTTAATAATCATGGATTGACTTAAAATTTTGCAGGGATCATTTATTTGTATAATGGAACAAATTGAGGGGGCGTCGCGTAAAATATCTGCAACTTCAAAAATAAGGACCACCCTAATATATATATATATATATATATATATATATATATATATATATATATATATTTGATAACAATATAAGGATTGAATAAGAAAGAAAAATTCTTTTAAAAGAAGGAAAAAATGAAAAAATCCCAAAATACCCTGGAGCCTCATCAGGGGGTACTCCCCAAGGGTAGGGAAAAACCATGAGATGTTTCGTGAGTGCTGCTGTCGAAAATGCCTAAAAAAGCAGCACTAGTCCCCGACATCTCACAAAACAAGCAATTGGGGTACTGAAAGTCCAGAATATCAGCATGACATGAAATACAAACATTGAACCTTTTACAAACGAAAAATACAAGTTTTATCTAAAGAAAATAGAACAATATTTAAGCTACAAGATTTATATAAAGAAAATAGAACAATATTTAAACCACAAGAGAAACAAAATTCATACCTGAACTCAAAATAAAAAGAAAGAACGTACAACCATCAAATTCATGGAACAGAAAATTCAAGGAACTGACAATTGACTATCGCTAGTCCTCCACAAGCCTGCAAATAAAATGCTTCGTAAGATGCTCCGGATATTGGTTTTCAGTTAGGGTAGCAGTTGAAATTTGAATCGCTGTTTTCAGATTTGTTTCATTATTGCATATTTTTTTATATCTAATAATTTGTGAAATTATTATATTTTTGAACCTTTTTCTACTGACACAACTGTGAAAATGAATTAAAGAATACAATTTAAAATCAAAATCAATCCCAGTATAGCTGTTGTATGATAAACATCAGGATTTTGATTTTAAAGTGTATTCTTTGATTTTAAAGTGTATTCTTTAATTCATTTTCACAGTTGTGTCAGTAGAAAAGTGTTCAAAAATATAATCATTTCACAAATTATTAGATATAAAAAAATATGCAATAATAAAACAAATCTGAAAACAGCGATTCGAATTTTAACTGCTACCCTAACTGAAAACCAATATCCAGAGCATCTTACGAAGCATTTCATTTGCAGGCTTGTGGAGGACTAGCGATAGTCAATTGTCAGTTCCTTGAATTTTCTGTTCCATGAATTTGATGGTTGTACGTTCTTTCTTTTTATTTTGAGTTAAGGTATGAATTTTGTTTCTCTTTTGGTTTAAATATTGTTCTATTTTCTTTATATAAATCTTGTAGCTTAAATATTGTTCTATTTTCTTTATATAAATCTTGTAGCTTAAATATTGTTCTATTTTCTATAGATAAAACTTGTATTTTTCGTTTGTAAAAGGTTCAATGTTTGTATTTCATGTCATGCTGATATTCTGGACTTTCAGTACCCCAATTGCTTGTTTTGTGAGATTTCGGGGACTAGTGCTGCTTTTTTAGGCATTTTCGCCAGCAGCACTCACAAAACATCTCATGGTTTTTCCCTACCCTTGGGGAGTACCCCCTGATGAGACCCCAGGGTATTTTGGGAATTTTTCATTTTTTCCCCTCTTTTAAAAGTATTTTTCTTTCTTGTTCAATCCTTATATTGCTATCAAAGGTGTTGTCTACCAGCATCATAGAGCAGCCTGTGGCGCCTATTGAACTGAGTAGTGAAGTTCATTTTGGTTGACTTGTCCAGATTATAAATACAATATATGATAGTGTTTCTTTATATATATATATATATATATATATATATATATATATATATATATATATATATATATATATATATATATATAAATATATATATATATATATATATATACACACACACAAGAATACAAGGTTACATAACAAAATAAATTAATTGCATAGATGAAATTGGAACTCCTCAGCAAAGGAAGCTTCATCCTAGGGTCAAAAGACCAAAAATTACACTAAAAGGTAAATGAAGGATGTCCAGTTCCTAATAAGCTAACATTCAGGAAAACATTGGGCTAAACACACATGTGAAAAAAGATTTTATATATATATATATATATATATATGACATAATACCTAAAAAATAGGGGGGGGGCCTTTGATTAATTTTTAGGACTTTTGACTACAAAATAGGGCTTTCATAGGGACTTTTGAGAGCCCGTGAACACCCTGTACAACAGTAAATCTTCTTAGGTCTGATTTTTCATTTTCATTTAAAATATTTCATATACTACAGCATACTAAAAATGTATTAAAAACTACTGGTTTCTATAAATACAATTGAGAACTACATACATAATTGTGTAACTGAAATAGAAATCAAATGAAATAGCTAGCAAGCATTCTTAGTTGAAAACGATGATATAAAATAGTTGACCAGCAATAGGCTATCAGTCCAACTAAGTTGGTTAGGCTGGTATATTAATTTCAAGGAAAAAATAAAGCCCTTTTAAGAGCTTTCATGAACAAGTCCACAACTAGACCAATTTTTGGGTATCAAAGTGATTAAAGCTGCAAAAAGAATTTTATCGAAAATTATTTTTACCTGGAAGAGGTTTGGGACTCTTCTCTTGCTTTCAATTGAGCATGAGTTATGTACGTATGTTGAAATGGTTGGTATCCATACAAGCTGAACTTTTCTTTCATTTGAGGCGCAGAGGAACTAATTGGACTAGGGGTGAGATTTTGTTTTGATGAGGGGCCATGGCTTGCCATTTGAGGTGAATCCTGTTTTGAAACATTTCTTAAGGACCTTGGCTGAAATAAAACAAGAAGCTAATCTTCTAAAGCAATCTTTTAATTTATGTAAATAAAATAGTATATAAGGGCCATAATATATTTTGCTTAAAGCTAGTGTTACAGAGAAATTCTTTCTAAGGCACATTTGTTCCAACTGAGAAAAATAAATGAATAATTAAACCTCATATTAGGTCTAGATCCTAAACATTTTACATACACTGCTCAATTTGTTTGTACAAGTGACATTTTTTATGCATATATTCACTTTATTCCTGGAATTTGAAACTTTGACTTTTGATTTTTATACATTTGAATATAAGGAACCATTTCGTATCATAACATGCAGCATCGACTTTCTAGGGAAAAAAATTGTACTTGAGGGTGTAACCATACAGTCACACCTGCAACATGTACAAATAAATATTTTTAAATAAAAAAAAAACTTTTTTAAAAGTTGATACTTCATATTATGATACATAAAGGTTTCTTATATTCAAATACACAAAAATTGAAAAAAACTAAAGCTAAAAAATTTGGAAAAAAAGTGAATATATATATGTCTGAAATGTGTCTTATTAGTGCAAATGTGTTCAGAAACATCTTAACTGTGCCACTCATTAAATATCTAAACTTGTGGTTGGCAGTCATTTCTCCTACTTGAAAAGAGAGAGAAAGAAGAATTATCATATTATCATCCCAAAAATAGTCTGAGCATTGTAAAGAAATAAACAATGTTATAAGTTCATCTTATTAGCCTGTTGGGATTTTTCCCCCTTCAATTGCAAGCAAGTTTTTTATCAAAATATAAGAAGAATTATCAGCTGTGGTGCATTATTAATTCATATCCAAATACTATTATGTTTGGATAGCTACCTATTTCTCAGTTCAGCTTTGTTAAGAACTAATTTCAGCCTGTGGACACTGTCTTCTCTTTGTGCTTATTATATCATGCATAAGCCACTGTGAATGTGCAGTACTTTTGAAAACTTGAGGGCAATGCCGGTGTGTGAGAGTAGTAGATGTTGTCCCCTTTATGTTCATATTATTAAAGTTTTTGTTAGTGTAGTGGCGCAAGTGGTTGAGCATGATTTAGGAACACCTTTGGGGTAGATAAAAAGCCATTTTGGAGCAACAATGTTACGTTTTGAAGCAGGTTTAAATAAGCTCTAACAAATACAGACATATGGTAACCTCAACGTTAGTTAAAGGTTGATTATCAAAAGAGTTAAATTTTCAATATGTTTTAGATATTATTGCTTCCATTTCAACAATTAGTCACCTATACAGAGTATAAAATAAAATCGCAAAAAAATATCTGTATGTATGAATGTGTGAAAATCGAGATCTACTCGGTAGAAATCTTCGTAAATTTATGCTTGTTTCTTTTCGTTCAAGGACGGTAAAGAAAAAGATTTGAAAAAAAAATTCACAAATAGTTATTTTCTAATTCCAATTAAAGACAATTTTCCCATAAATTTTTAACAAGGAGTGAAAAAATACGTAATCAAAAAGTAGGAATTTACATTCTAATCTGTCAACTCTATTAGACTGTAAGTGACACACTGGGTTAGCTGCATATTGTTGTCTTGGAAATAAGGTACGATCGAACTTGCTTATAACGAGCCCCGATTCAACGAGAACCCGGATTTCACAAAGAATTTGGAAATAGTCTATGGGAGCATAACTTGCTTTTAACGAGCAAACCCGGCTAAAATCAAGCAATATTTTCTTGATTCAAAGAATTTCCACTTCTAGTTCAACTCATTCTTTCATGAAAACAGATCATTTAACATCCCAAAGTCAATCGAATGTTCATAAACAAGTGATGATAGCAGTTTTTTTTGTTTTTTTTAAATTTATGAGTAGAGAAGCATTTGAAAGTTGTATGTTTGTTGACGCCAGTAATATCATTTCCGAAATACTTTCAACAATATTGCAGTTCAAATTCAAACTAATCCAGATGTAAAAAAAATGAAAACAAATACTATTATAAGAACTATTGTAAAGGGTTAGAAGTTGAACTACTGTGAACAATTGAACATCTTTAATGGCTTGATATGCAGATAATTTTCAAACGTTTATCAAAGCCAGGAGCGCTAATGGCGATGTTGTTTTTCGGGCCTGTAGCATATTTCTTGAAAAACAATACACGAAGGATAGAATAAGACACTTCAAAACAAATTAAGACTTTCTTGGAATATTCAAAAATAAAACAGACAAATCAAATATGTATGAATATTTATGACTTTTTCACAAACCCGATTTTTATGAGCATTTGGTTATAAGGAGCAAATATTATGTTCCCTTCGATCTCGTTATTAGCAAGTTCGACTGTAATAAAAAAATTTCATCATGTACAGCTGGAAAATCCAAGTCTCAAAATTTGGAGGCTTCATTTAATTTGAAGTGCTTTATCATATTTTAAAACATTTTTCAAAAAAAAAAAAAAAAATTGGATTAAAATTTTAAAATGAAGTATTTGACACCCGGAAAATTTCATTAGCTGCATACAGTAATGTAATAAAAAGGAATGGAGATATCAGTGTCAACAACGCTCAGCAAGTGACATGAAATATTCATCAACTAATAGAGACAGATTAATCCATGCGTAGGAGATAATTATAAATCTACTTCGTTTTTAGTTGTTAACACTTTTTTGCCACAAAGAATGAAGAAACAGCTCTTTTGGAATGCTAATTGCAATCAACAAGAGAAGTGCACAACTTGACGACGTACAAGGCGCATATGCAAAATTTTTGTTTTCAATCACTAACCGTTTTTGTGATATGAGTGGTACGTACATACACACACACACACATAAATGTCATGATAAAACTAATCAAAAAAGGATTCTGAGACTTTCAAAGTATATTTTTTAGTAGCCTACAAGTTCACATAAAAATGTGTTTAGATATCATGAAAAAAAAAATAGTTAAAATTACTTTAGAAGAAATTAAAAAGGAAATTTGTGTTGATGAAATTTGAGTGATAACTTTTTTGGGAAGACAATGCATTCTTTTCACTGCACAAAGAAGTAAAAGGTCCAAGTCTTTATGTCATTTGAATGGGCAATTCCACAAAACATGAGAACTAGGTGTTAAAAAAAATCTTGAAAAATGCGAACTTTTTTTTGTATGTTCCCTGTATTAACTAAAGTTTACAAGTTAGAATCAAGTAACTCCAGGTGTCCCATTTTCTGTTCGTAGGGGAGCTCGTTTTATGAGCTCACATTCGGGTGAATTTTCTCTCTGCTAGAATCAATTTTAAACCAGCATATTTTTATTATTTTGGCCTGTTTCTGCTAACCAATTACATTTTTTCTGAAAGATTCATTCCATAAGAAGACAACTATTGCAGTATGTTTTAAAATTTCTCCTTAAAATATTTGAAAGAAGTTGATTGTTAAATCATTGAATTCTATGTAACGTGAGTCACGAAAAAGTAAATTTTTTAATATTTATAAATTTCATAGCTTTTAAATTAAAACAATTCTACTGTTTCTTCTACTCAATTACATAACTAAAAAGAAATTATAGAGCAATTTGATTTTTTTTAGCTTTTGTTTTGAAAATAAGTATATTTATCTTGTAACGTGAGTCACGCGAAATGTCCTTCACAGCCAATACAAGATAACATTGACTTCTTAATGGTATATAATGTATCCTAATGCTATTCTAGGAGCTAATAGGAGGTTAGCATTTACACACATGCCTACAGACATTAATTAAATAGCATAACTTTATTTAGTCAATTGTTTTATAATGTTTTAATTATTGCAAGATTCACTTTTTTGGCCCTCAGATTTCTAATATGTTACACATGAACATTTTTGTCTTCTGTAGCTCGAAAGGGCTTTTTCTTACAACATAAAAGAAGTTTTTAAACTAAGACATCAGTAACAGCAGAATGTTAGAAAAGTTGCCGAAAAAATCGTAATCATATTAACAGAAACATTGTCTCCGAAAGTATGAGTTATGGGAAGAGGAAAACTGAAAAACTAAAGAAGTTGGGTTGAGCAAATCAAGATGAGTTGAAAAGTAAAGGAAGAAAACTTTCAAGGGGAAAAAAGTGGCTAAATTCAGACTTCTTCAAAATCGCAAAATCGCTTCTTTAAAAGTACACAAATGTGTTAGTATACAAGGAAAGGCATCAGCAAAAGTAAAGCAAACTTTGTTCAACTCGCCTCATCGCAAAGCTCTAGTTGTGAGAATGTTATTCAGCAGTAAATGCAATATGGATTTGAGAAGAATGTTTCAGTGCCAGAAAAACTCACCCAAAGAAAATTCGTTATCCCAATTAAATCTAGGCTCAATCTAAGAATTTCATGAAAATAACTATTTAACCAGATTAGTTTGAGGGAGAAAAAAAATGTAGGATGGAAAAATTCGAAAAATCAAGAACGACACCTTATTTATTCCTATTTGAGAAGTTTAAAATCCATTCTTCATCAGTTGTAGTCGAGAAAAGTAAATTCTTTGAAGAGACTACTTCTAACACCCAACAGTTATTACAACCATTACGTAATATTGAATGTGATGATTGGCATCATCTGAAATGTAATAGTGTATTGTAACCAGGGTTGGCTTTCTGCCGGCAGAAACTAGTTTTTGCTGTGCCAGTGGCAGAAACTGGTTATAACCGTTTAAAACCGGCAAAAACTTAAAATCGTTTTAAAAAACTAAACTACTTACTAAATGATATTTGCTTAAACTAAAAAATCAAACTTCATTTCATCATTGTAAAAAATAAAATGTTATGCTAGTACCCTTGATTAAGTTCAGAAAGGGAACTTTTCAATTGCTGATGCTCCTAATATTTGGATTAATCTAACAAAGGACGAAAATCATATGGGTTCTTAGGATAGAGGAGTGACATACAGAATTAAACTGGCATTACTGTTTGTAATTTGCTCGCAAATAAGCTTCATCTAAGTTGCTTGTGATTAAAATTATCATGTGCTTCAAGAAGAAAATCAAATTTTACTTCCCAATATTAATCTAGATTTTGTACCTAATATCACAGCTTTGTAAAACAAATTGGCCCCACTTCTCGAAACTCATTTTTCCAGTTGAATTTTTACCACTACCCTAGTTACTACATGAGGGACCAGTTTAAAAAATATATACAATTTGAAAGTTTTATGAATATTGCTTGTTCCTTGATGCATTGCCTGCTAGCTCTTATGTTGCAAGAATATTCTAAAGTTTCTCATTCGTGCATATTAAATTGAGAAACTATTTAGATTTTTGGAACCGCCTTTTCCAAGAAGCAACTGCAGGGTCCAAACAATGTAACATTTGATTCTGAATTAAGGTAATGTTGTAAATTAAACTGTGCTTTGGTTAACAATTATTTTTTCCATGCATTTTCTACTGTCTGTCAATTTTTTTTTTTTTTTTTGTCATTTTGAGAGTTTCTGCCAGTTTCTGCCAAAAATGCGGCAGAAAGTGGTTTTTGCCATGCCGGTTTTAACCGGTTTCTACCAGTGGTTTTAACCGCCCCGGCAGAAACTTGGCAGCCCTGATTGTAACCTGTAAAAGTTACCAGTTGTGTCAAGATCAATGTAGAATTTGAAATCACTACAACGCAACCAACAGAAAAACACTAGAATTGGCATGGTAACAAGGAAAAAATATTTTAGACTCTAAACTGATTCATACACTAGAATCTAAACTTTTTATAAATTTAAGATGATATTTCACACTTGTACTACTGCTCTTCCTACAGAATACCTTTTTTTTTTATTTATATACGTGATTTTCACCAGCTTTAACCTACTTTAACATTTATTAACTTTTAATTTAAAATGAAATTTTTTTATTTATTTACTTACTAAAATAGGGAATTAAGCATTAACCTACATTGAAACCAAGTAAAATTGCATCAAAATTTACAAAAAAAAAAAAATCAGAAAAAGAAATCAGTAATACCTGAACATTAAAGAATAAAGTGGGAAAAGTAATACAAGTCACGAAACAGTGTAACGTGAGTCACACTCAAAACAATGGTAGACATAATCAACAAGTGTAGAATTAATGAAATTTTTGTATACATCATAACTTAGAGAGGTATTTTGTTCCATGATATACTTTTTTCACATATTTTTATTCTGAAAGAGCAGAAATTTTAGGTTTTTAGTAATCCACAAAATTTGAGTTCCTGTTTTTTTGTAACGTGAGTCACGGAGTCAAATTCTGGTTTAAATACCATCCCTTTGTATTAAAATTAACCCATTTTCGGCCAAAGGTGTGTATACGCACCATTTCAATAAAGAAATTTTAAATTAACGCTGTTTCGTATATTTTTTACAAATTTAATTTTTATGCTCTTTTAAAAGGTTTTGAAGGCATCTATAAAATAATAGTAATTCATTTAAAGCAAGTACTTTCTTTAGAGAAAATTTCAAAATATGCTTGTTTTTTACCTTAACTGTGAAATTCGACTTTTTGAAATTGTATAATTAATCCACTTGAGATTAATCACACGTTCTTATAATGGGTTAAAGTTGTAAATTCTATAGATAAAATAAAAATAATGTCATAAAAAAACTTATAAATCGTTACTCAAATTTAATGGTGCGTAAATGCACCATTGGCCGAATGCATGAACAATAAGCAAAAATTGAAAACCTAGTTTTTATGCAAGGAATCATACTTTTTTTTTTGCTAATTGTTGTTATTTCATTTAAATTTGTCTAATAGATGTCAGAACTTGATGTCTAGAGCTGATTGACTTATTTCTTTGGCTATCAAGAAAGGTGCGCATTGCTGTAAAACATTGTGCGTTATGGAAATTGCATGTGATTCCGAATTTTGCTGTTACGAGTAATTTACGCCAGTTTTCTTAGTGATTTTGTAAACATATTTTTGTGTATAAATATAAATAATACTTGGATTTTAGTTTACGTTAAGATTTAATATTTTCTATTGGCTTATAGATGGCGAGCGTTGACAATTCAAGAAGATATGGCGATGTTGTTAGATGAATCTGATACTAGTGATATTAATGATACTGTTGATGTAGTGTATATTCCTTCTAAAGTAGACAGTGTTACAGATGAAGAACACATGGATATTAATTTCCTTGCTGAGCAACCACTAGAAAAGGATATTTCTGGGTACTTTTGAGATACATTCAAAAAATGATATAGTAAATGAAAAGTTAACGGAAGAATCTGAAAATGAAGAAAGTAAAGACTTTTGTACACCTCAAAGAATGAAAATAAACAGTGAATATAAACAAATAATAAAGCACAAAAAGCGTAAAAAGTGAACAAATCAAAAGCAACTAGAGAAAATAGGAAGCAGAAGAAATCAAAAGTAGTTCCTAAATGGGAAAAAAAACGTTCATCCAACGTATTCTACTTCACCCTCATCCGATGAAAAAGAGAAATCTGAAATGCTGCTTCAAAAACTTGATGGAAAGTCACCAATTGATATATTTGAGATGTTTATGGATAAAGAAATTCTTAATGAAATAGTTGCTTTTTCAAAAAAAATATGCTAATGACAATAATAGTCACGATTTCCAATTTTCTGCAACCGACTTGAAAAGATTTTCAGGCATACTAATTCTTTCTGGATACTATTCTCTTCCCCAAGTAGATATGTACTGGTCTTTGGATGAGGATAAAGGACTGCCAATAATTCGGAAAAGCACAAGTCAAATCAGGTTTAAAAACATAAAACAAAATATCCATTTATCCGATAACTCTTGCCTTGATAAAACAGACAAGTTCGCTAAATTACGCCCATTTTTCCTGCATATAAAAAAAAAAGTATCTACAATTTGGAATCTTTGCTCAAAATTTGTCAATTGATGAAGAGATGGTGCCTTATTTTGGAAGGCATTCATCAAAAATGTTCATAAAGGGAAAGCCAGTAAGGTTTGGATTCAAACTTTGGTGTTTGTGCTCATCAGACGGATACTTGTTCCAATTCATTCCGTGTGGAGATGCTGAGACTAGCAGTAATCAACAAAAAATGCCATTAGGAACAAGTGTTGTTCTGAAATTACTTAACGTTGGTCTAAAACATGAAATGCGCAAAATATATTTTGATTACTTTTTTTCTTCCATCAGTTTATTTGAAATTTTGAAAGAAAAGTTTTTTTTTGCATCTGGAACAGCTCGCAAAAATCGCTTTGCTGGATGTGTATTGGATGACTCCAAAAATATGAAAAAAAAAAACCTTGGGTTTCCTATGATTTTGCATTCAACAAGGATGCGAAGACATTGGCTATCAAATAGAACGACAATGCTGTAGCGACGATTGTTACCAATAACGGGACTGTTTTGCCAATTGTAAATACGAAACGTATAGCGGCAGTGAACAAAAGGAAATTTCTATTTCACAACTGAACTTTATTTTGGACTACATAAATATATGGGAGGCATTGACCTGTATGACAATGCTATAGCAAATTACCAGATCAGAATTCAAAGCAAAAAATGCTGGTGGCCATTATTTACAAATATTATTGATAGTGTGATTGTGAATTCATGGAAGCTACGTAGAATTGCTAATAACACAAAAATGAATTGCTAATAACACAAAAATGCCACTTACAGACTTTAGGTCATACATAGCAAATGCCTTATTAAAAGCTGAATTCAAGGACAATATATCTGGTGAAAATACGGTACAAATAACGCATCCAAACAAGGGTCGTCCATCATCCACAGCTCTACAGAAAAAAATACGGACTGATAGAATCGGATAAATGAACAAGAAGAAAATGCCCGCAGACGATACGCAAAAACCACATGATTTATTTGTGCTTCAAATGCACAGTCCATTGATATCCAAAATGCTTCAAAATTTTTCATTTAAAAATGTAAAAAGTGGACTAAGAATAATATTCAAAAAATAAGTAATCCAACGTCATAAAGCACAAAAATTGCAAAATATTACAGACACGTGTTTCGGTGTTACAAGGAACACCTTTTTCAATGCAAAGAAGTGTAAGCTTCTGGATGAAAAGTCATCCGAGAAAAGCAACACTGTGGAACAGGAGATAGTATAAATATCAAAAAATAGAAATTAAACAATACAAAAAAGATAAAATGACATCTGGAGGCAGAACTTATTGTATAATTCTATCAGGAAAAAACTGTTAAGTAATAAATTTTCCAAGAAAACCCATAAACAATGCAAAAAGTCCAAAAATGAAACCACTCTGAATAAATTAGCAATAAATTTACCAGCGGGAAAAACTATGTATGGAAGCAATGTATCAAATGGAGAAATGCAGGAAAAAACAAAGTGAAGGATAAACATATTGGAATTAGTTAATCACCAAACGAAATAAGAAAGCAAAAAATGAAAAAATAAAAGTAAGAAATGTACAACGTTTGCATAAAAATAATAGAAAAACTAAACCAATTTTAACAAAGGAGTCCACACAGGTGAGAAATAGGGAATTGCAGTAAGATCGTTAACTAAATTAGAACGGTTCCTCAGGATGTGGAAAGATTCCCAAAAATCAAGAGCCAACGAATTGTGGCATTTTTGGATAATTTGATAAGAGTTAAAATCAAAAGAGTGATTCGATTCCCAACAGTGTTGGGCAATACTGGATTTATTCAGCTGTTGTTTTCTCACATAGCTTTGATGTTCTTTTAACCGAAATTTCAAAGAACGGCGGGTCTGTCCGATGTATCCAAGTCCGCAATTGCAAACAATTTTATAGATCCCACAACAATTAAGAGGATGAATAGGATCTTTAAGAGAAGAGAAAGAAAGTTTATTAATAGGAGAAAATCACTTGGAATTGGAATCACTTCAGAATCTTAGCAGCCTGAAAACTAATACCAGGGAAGAAAGGCAGAACAACTAAATTCTTAGTGTTAAAAGTTCTATTAAGAACAATATTTTGAGATTTTTTGCAAAGTTTTTTTATAAACGGAATCAACTAAGGTGGGCGGATAGTCTCTATCAACAGCCACAGCTCTTAAACAGTTAAGTTCTGCATTAAGAAGCTCAGGTGAAGAACAAATATTCATTGCACGATAAATAAATGTGTTGAAAGCTGAATATTTTTGATTAGGAGGGTGAGACGATAATCTATGTGGGGGTAATGAAACAGCAAAAGGTTTGCGATAAACTGTAGTTTCAAAACTGGACTCAGTTCGAGAAACGAGAACATCCAGAAATGGAAAGCAATTATTCTGTTCTTTTTCACAAGAGAATTGAATATGAGGATCAATGGAATTTAAAATAGATAAAGCATCATCCATGCTTAGTTGATCGTGATTCATAAGAACAAAACAGTCATCAACATAGCGAACATAGAATTGAAACTGTAGTTTCTGAAACAACTTAAGCTCAAAGTAATGCATGTAAATATCACTAAGGATGGGGCTAAGTGGGTTTCCCATTGCCAAACCATCCGACATTGTATAAAATTTACCATTAAAAACAAAGGAACATTGCTTTAGACAAGTATGAGTAAGGAAAACTAAATCCTCAATTTCCTTAGAGGTAAAATGAAATTCAGAGTCTACTCTGAAGGCATAACAATGAACCCTTGACCGGAACGTTCGTAAATAATGAGTTCACATCAAAAGAAGCCATAAAAAAATTATTTGGAACGCAATTCTGATTTTTTTTGACAAAATCGATAGAGTTTTTTACAGTGAATACATTATGACTCATAAGAGGAGAAAACACAGAGACTAAATATTTTGCAAGTTTATAAGAAGCCGTACCAATATTGGAAACAATCGGCCTGAAAGGAATGCCAGCTTTATGTACCTTGGGTAAAGCATAAAATCTAGCGCAATTACAGAGCGTTTAACATGTATTGGAATAGACTGAACAGACTTGACAGCAGAAGAAATAGTTTAGAAATCTCTAAGTATGGACCAGAAGAAATCAAATCATTAGTTTTGTCAACATAAGATGATTTGTCGAGAACAACAATTTGACCACCCTTGTCAGCTTTGGTAACAACAATATCTGAATTAGAAATTAAATTCTTTACAGTACGACTAACAGTATTAGTAAAGACGGGATTGGAAATTCTAGAATTAAAGTCCACATTAGAAGCAATAAGATGCCTAATGCAATCTTTTTGATTGGATGATAAGGCACTAAATTTAAAAGCTTTCTCAATAGGAGCAATAAGCTTAGAAAAAGAAGGTTTGCTGGCCAGAGCAAAGTTATCATTGCATTTTAGAGCATTAATTTGAGAACTGTTTAAAGGAACACTTGAAATATTAACGACAATATTTTAATTTTTTTCATTAAATATTATTTTTTATGCAAGAAACTTTTTCTGTGTCTTAATGGATGTATTTTAAACCCAATTTTAAGAAAATATTACCACATTTTATAAAATTTCCATGCTGGGCCTGAAAGGGGTTAAAAATACTGACATCCCTAGCTTCTTACTGTATCCCAGATGACTGTAAAGAACTTTATTTAAGTTGGTTATGGTATATCTTTAATATATGTGTCATTTATTTTTGTAAAACTTTGTCAGATGGTAATGTGAGTCACGAGGATTGCTCAAATACTTTATACTTTACTTTATAATTGCTAAGAATTTCCCAGATAGTAGAGTTTTTAGTAATACAAGGTATCATGGGGCCCAATAACCTCAGATTTTGAGATTCTACTGAACCATCAATATAAAATCCTTACTGATAATATTACTGATTTTACATTAATCAAATATAAGAAAAAAATGAATGAGTTAATATAGGCTTCCATTATCAATTATAATCTTTCTTTCAAAACAGTGGTTATTTTGGGGGATGGGGGCGGGGAGGGGGTTTGCAATGTTTAAATGTGTGAAAAATGGACAAGCAATTCTGCTAACTAATTTTGACTTGTCTCAACCATTGCTAGTAGTTTGGTATTTTAAATTTAATTTGCATCAGCATCTAATTCCGAAATGCTGCGGATAAAGAATACAGCCAAGAGCATAAAAATCAGCAATGCAGTTCTTACTTTTTGTATACAGCGGAAAATTGTTTATACGTTTTTTTTTATAAGTTTTTAAACTTGATCCCTGCATAGTCCAATACATATTAATGTATAACTACGATACTTTTTTTCCATTTATACGCTTTTTCATACAGTCCCTTTAAAAATGAATAAATCATGCTTCACTGTGTTTACTAAATAAGCCAAAGCAAGGATACTTTTAACACTCACCTCTACAGGAGAATATCCTTGAATTTGAGATGAATTGGAATTTTGTTCATTTCTTTGCTGCTGTACAATAGCTAACCATCTTTCATGCTCATGACGCACATGACTGTCCATCTGACTTCTAAAGTAATAAAAATTTAATTTAAAGCCATTCAATATATTTTTACTATGTACATTATAGTATCCAAAATTTTATCTTTTCTGGATTTCTGAAAAAATTCAATTCCAAAAAATTAAGCCCTAAAAATTTTAATATCTTGAAAGGTTAGAAATAGCTCTAAATATTATCCTAAACCAAAACACAGCACAGAAAAAGTTCATTGACACTAAGACAAAAAGCATGTATGCTCATTCACTATTCAAGTATTCATGTCATGGTTCAATACAGTTTTTACTGTAGAATACAAGCAAAAAACAAATATTTAACTGAACAGCAACAGACTAATGATAAACTGAAATTTTCAAAGACTATGAATAACTAGAGAAATCTTTATATATTATTTCTTATATATTATTATTAATTGGTAAACATACCAATTTTTTTTAAAAGGCCCCCTAAGTTTGTCACGTTTCCTTAGTTTCAGAGCATTTTTTTTTTTTTTTGGAAGTTAAAAGAGCTTTATATTAACTGCTAACATAGTTTTGGAGGCCAAGAGAGGTTCAAAGTTCAAGATCAAGGACACTGATAGCAAAAGAGGGGACTTGGGGGGAGTACTCCCCAAAATATTTGAAAAATCAGAAAAAACAATCTTTTTCTTCTGCTTTTTTAAAAAGGATGTTTGAAAAAAAATTTTGGTGCAGAATAAGAGTATAACACTCACTTCTATGAATCCCACGTCCAAAAAAATTTTCGCAATAAGAAAAGAAACCATCTTGTGAATGTTGCACGTTGCAAATTTAAATTATTTGGAGGGTTGATATCCCCCCCTCAAGTCTCCCTTTTTGTTACAGTGTTCATGATTTTGGACATTGAGCCTTTCTTGCCCTTCAAAACAATGTCAGCAGTTAATATAATGCTCCTTTCTCCCCCAAAGTAAAATAATAAATCTAAAACTAAGGAAATTTTAAAAAAGGGGGAGGGGGCTTTTTTATGAATAACGGTATGTGTAGGGGGAAAACTGAGATCATATTCGGATTCAGGGGGTTATTTTGCAAAAAATCAGCCGGAATAGCCTCAAAAGCATTTGAGAGTTTTTTTGCAGCACAGTGTGTTTGAGGAGGTGCTCCCCAAGTTTTCCTTTTTGCTACATATGCACAAGATTTTGAGCTTTACACATCTCGTCATTCAGAATAATGTTTACGGTTATTGTAATGCTCTTTTCCCCCTTCAAAATTGCTCTGAATCAGAGGAGGGGGGGGAGGTTCTGAAAAGGGGGTTGATAAGGGAGAAGGTGGTCGTGTGATTTTTCTAACATTTTGGAGAGGTATACTCCCCCCCCCCAAGTCCCACCTTTTGCTATCGGTGTCCATGATCTTGAACTTTGAACCTCTCTTGCCCTCCAAAACTGTTACCAGTTAATAAAAAACTCTTTTAACCTCAAAAAGGCTCTGAAAATAAGGAAAATTTTAAAAAACTTGGGGGGGGGGGGGCTTTAAAAAAAATTGGTATTTATAGGGGGGAAACGGAGTCATATTCGGATTCAAGGGGTATTTTACACAAGAATCAGCTGACGAACTGCCAAAAGCATTTTGAAGGGGGTTTTTTTTTGCTACACAGTGTAATTAGTGAATTTTTAGTATTTTCATAAATTATTCATTATAATGATCTAAAAACAGATTCTATAAGTCAGCTGTGTACATTGTCATTCTATCAACTTCACAGAAACTTTTTCTTTAAAATAATAACAGAGGGAATCACCACAAAATAACAGAGGGATTTGGAATAAGGCACAAAGTTGCGAAGTGGCTAAAGGTATAACATTAGAGGACGTCATATAGGCCCGGACTGGCCATAGACTTGACCGGGACTTTTCCCAGTGCGCCCTCTCGAATGGCGCCCTTCTATTCTTTTCTTATGTTTCAAAACAATGTTTTAGCAAAATGGAAATAAATTATGTGGAAACAAGAAGTGATTTTGCATGAGAATGTTTTCACATGCAAAAGCAATGTTCTTATTTATATAAACGTTTCCTTTTATTACCCTCATAAAGGCATTTAATCCCCTCTCCTTTCGTAAACGGTCTGCTCCCAGGGCTTATCTTTTGATCCAAGTTTCAATTTTGAGGACAAAAGCGGACCCATGGTGTTTCCCCAATAAAAAAGGGATAGAAAGTGAAAGCACATATCTATGGTCAAGAATACGAGAATGGTTTGATTTATTGACTGTACTTAAGTTGCTGTAAAAGAGCGTATAGCATGACTCCCTGTTCTGCTAAACCCCATACGGATGACACCCAGGGGGACTGCCCCTCGCCCCCCCCCCCTTAACGATCATAAGTGCAATAGAAGAAAGTAAGAAGACAAATAATGTTACTTTTTGAAATCTGCGCATAAAAAATGGTGTAATGTCGAAATAAGCTGCATAAAAGCAATATTTTAGTGTATGAATGAACACGATGACAGATGTCGCATTTCTTGTCACTTCACAAAAAAACTATTACAACAGGACTGTACGGTGATTCCTAGATTTTTTTGAGTCAAGGCGCCCTTTTTGGAACAAAGATTTTCGCATGGCGCCCTTCCCAAAATAAAAGTATGACTTGTAACTGACAGTCAAAAATAAATACGAGTCGTGTATCTGTATTGAATAGCCCTTATTTATCCTGCAGAAGCTCTGTAAAAAATAGAAAAAAGTTTCACAAATAAGTCGAAATTAGTTGAGAAAAAATAGTTAATTTTCGATGTGATCATAGGAGTACTGCAGGGTTCCCCAGGGCACATTTGGGGAATCACTGGACTAAACAATAAAGATGCCGAACAGTTTTAAAGATAAAACATTTTTCGATTTTAAACTAAATTTTGTCAATTAAAATCATAACAAAAGTTCAAGACCTTTGCTGTTGGCAGCTTTGTGTTCAAAACATATTCCAGTTCTTTAACTGGATTTAATTCCTTCACTGTCTTTTTAGCCAGAGGTGTGCACAAAGAAAGGGGGTCATGGCACAGCCTGCGGCATTGAAATTGTTAGGGGTTAACTTAAGATATTTTTTAAATCTCATTTTGGGGGTCACGTTCTCGGGAGATGGGGGGGCTGCGCAGCATTTAAAGGAGGTTCGTCATTGCCCTGGCGGTGGGAGGTTGGTGCTCTTATCTAAGCGACAATACTACCTTAAAAATATTAATATTTGAATTCCTGCATAAAATCATTATATTACATTTTATGCTGTTTATATCATTTTCTATTTGCAGTTAGTTTTTCACATATCAGGATAGTATAAAGCCTAGAAAATAAAGAGTACTTTTTTTTCACAGAATAAAAGCTAAAGATTGTAACCATTAAAGCATTTTATGAGGGTCTTTCGAGGCATTCTTGTACTGTACAAGACCTATTGACTAACTATCTTATGGTAAGCAGAAAAAAGGGAGCATACATGTAGACCACACGCTTGTTTTATGGCTTTAAATGACTCCTTTTAAGATGCTTTTTACGGATAAGGATCTGCGATGCTTGGGGATTCGTAGCAACGGATTTCTACTGGACAAAGGAGGAACAACTATCATAAATTTTATCCAGTTAGATGACAGAGGCAGAGGTCCAATTGCTATTACTTACATGAATCGAAGAGTCATTTGGATCAGATTTTAGCATTAGTGAACAAGTAATTTTGAAGCGGCAGCAAAAATGGATACATTAAGTCAAGGATCTTTTCAACAGTAAGTTACTAGTTTCAGTTTTCATTTTTTTTTTATTGCGAAAATATTTTCCTTCGTGTATAATCTTAAATTATAGAATTACGATCTATGATTCATAATTAACTGTAACATGATCTATGAGCTGCGAAATGACACATAAATGATATTGCAAAATATTCGACAATATATATAGTTAAGAAAACAACGTACTTAGATAAGTTGAAAGATAAAATTTAAGTATCTTGTGTTATCAATTGAAAACTATTATTTTAAAAAGTAAAAAAGATTAAGATCAAGCCTGTCCATGAACTATTTTTTTTCATTCTCCCTCTCTTTGAAATATAATTGGTTCATTTTATGACGGCTCTTTCTAGGTTGCGTCAGTTTTCAAAAACAAAATTCTACACTCAAAATTTTTCGAAGCTTTAAGACAACAATGCCATCAAAATAAATAGAAACATTTAAAATGTTCGTTTGCTATATATATATATATATATATATATATATATATATATATATATATATATATATATATATATATATATTTAAAAACATAACACTTTGGACAGCGAAAATTTCTGAAACGAATTTTCAGAAATTAGACCCTGATCTTAGAATATGGAGGAAAAAATATCATCATGAAAAACCCTCCTGTTTTCTTATACTGCGGAACAAAAAACTTGTAGTTTTAATTTTACTTCGAAATAAATAAGGAATTCTTAAATGAAAAATGGAGGCAAGAGGAAAATTGGACATGGTCAAGAAATTTATTTGTTCTTCTTTTAAACTGAAATCTTAGAGTTTTCTTGCAAAAGTTTAATTAATTAATTAATCAAATTAACTCATTTATTCCTTATAAAGGTCTCAAACAATAATAGTAATTTTAAATGTATATCCATACACAAAAAATGATTTCTCAAATAATTTAATTTTGAGCTTTTTAAAATATTTTCAGTGTTATCAAAATGATATTATTTATTACGTACTGCAAAGAGGCAATTAGGTGCACTGGATGAGTTAGAGTTCGATTGGTTGTATTTTTTTGTAACTTTCCCCCAAGATATTTGCTATGACATGATCATGTTACTAATAAATAAATAAATAAATATAGGATTTGAAAAAAAAATATCAGACTTTAAAAATAGATTTTAAAGACTCTAGATATTACTTATGTTTTATTTATAAAAAAATATGTATTGCAAACATTGAGAAAAAAACACGATATTTTAACTGAGTTTCATAGTAGCAGTTACTTTATAGAATACATAAGCCGATTTTATTACAAATGCATAATTCGTATCAAATTTGACGTTTGAAATGCAAAAAAAAAAAAAAAAAAAAAAAAAAAAACAATAATATAGCTACTATAAGAACAGAACAAATGCGTAAACATAACTCGCTAAATTCTTCATCTTAATTACTGTTTATTAATTTAAATTTTTGCTAAATTATAATATTTCTTGATTTACCCAATTTGTAAAATCAAGTTTTCCCTTCATGACTGAATGCCTTTTTTGTATTGCTATTCATCCAAAAACACACCTTTTTTATTTTTAAAGTACATTCATAGAAACTAGTAATGGCCTAATATTCATTAACACACGCTCCTTCTCTCAAAATAATTGCATAACTAAAATACTTTAAAAGAGCACCGTGCAGAGATGCAAAGATTTTTAACAATCCAAAGAAAAAAAATTACAAATGTAATGATATTTTTAATTTATTCTTTTTGAGTTTTGAACTTTATCACAACAAATAAAGTGGGAAAAAATCTTTTAAAACTGTCTTTGAAACAGACAACAGTTTGAAACGTCACGTACATCTCTTTTTAATTTTAAATTTGCAGAAGCATTTTGTCGAAAATGACAAACTAGCATATGCAGGGAATTAAAAAAAAATAATAATAAAAAAAACTGGGCATGAATATCGATCGCAAGGATAAAACCTCGTCATCTTAAGGAATAGACAAATTCATGTAACAAAATGACAGCATCATGTTTAAAAACAAAAGCAGATACCAGCTAAAATAAATTCAATTGACAACACAAAAAAAAAAGTATCCCTGCAAAAGATGTCGTCACTTAATGCTATTGAACTAGTGAATGATGCATTTCAGAAGAAAGACGAACAAGCAATGAATTTTCGGAAGAAGTGTCTGTTGAGAAACTTTTAGCAAAACTTCTCATTCTTTGAAACTAGAAATTATTCCGCGCCCAACCACCCCCGGACGTTATTCAAATTTTCGGGGGGGTATTTTGGTGGTCTATCCTTTCTTTTTAGGGGGGGGGCTCCTTCTAGGGGTAATCATTAATATTTAAGGGGATGTGCCAACACTCTTTGGGGGGGGGGGGAGGTCTTTCCTACTATTTTTGAACTTGCAAAAAATATGACTTCTTGTTTGGACATTTTCTGCAACAAAAAAAAGGGCTTCATTTGCTTCTCAATGATTTTTTATCCTTTTAAAAAGTCCACACTAAATCTTAATATCTTAGATATTATGGAGGCTCAGTTGGCGCCCTTCAACTCAGCTTTCCCGTGCCCTGTCGACCACCCAGTCCGGCCCTGACGTCATACAAAATGTCTTCTACTGAAAAATTAACAAAGTAAGACTTATTTAACACAGTGAAACTTCTCTCGAGCGACCACTCTCTATTCCTTAAAAAAGTGGTCGTTAATGGAGGTTGGTCGCTCTTAGAGGTTCTTCATTTTCGAACATGCAAATATAGTACCAATAGCTGTTATTTATCTTCTTCCAGCAATGTATTAACCAATAACATTATGATATAAGAATGCATTTAAATAAAGAAACATTTTTTTTTAAACATTTAATATAAAATGTACTTCTTACGTGATTCCGTGAAGAGAATCTACTATTTCATATTCTAAATTTTCTCTCTAAAACAACTTTAGTTTACAGTTTAGCTTTTAGCTATAAAAATTTACTAATGTCCTAAACATTTGTGCAATCTGAGTGCAAGATAAGATTAACTATTTCTGTTAGAGTTTTGTTGTGCTGACAGCTTTGGTCGTACATGATTCCTCAACTCAACATTTTCACTACCTTCATCTTCCTCATGCGAATATGATTGAGTACCTAAAAGGCAATAACGTTTTTTTTTTCTTTTCTTTTTACCGCTAATGTCCTTTAATTTACTTTCTGATTTTTCTTTCTCACGTAAGTTACTTGACTTCTATAAGTTTCTTGAGCATGCAATATCTTACTTTTTCGACATTTTAACTGCAATGTATGGTGATGAAATGCAGAATGCAACTTCACTGAAAACAATTCTTGAGCTATTGTGCTAAAAATAGATTTTGACCACTAATGAGCCGAAAATGCTCTGCTCTAATCCTCCTGTCCTATAAGCAACCAAGAAATTCCAAGAAACAACTTTTTAGAGAATTTCTATTCTTATCAGCCTCGAGATGTGCATGGGCCACCTTAGCTTCCCAAGGGACCAAAAAAATCACGCCCTCCTTTTTGTGACATTTTTCAGGGTTCATACTCTATTTGGATAAAAAAATTCCATGACTTTTCCAAGACTTTTTCATGACTTCATAAAATTTTTCATGACCTTGTTACAAGAAAGGAATAGTACTATTTAATATCAAATTTGACAATTTTTTCAGAAAAAGCATTAGCAAAACTCCTACGTGAGTGCCACTACCTCATCAAAGCACTTGTAATTACAAAATTATCAGTGTACACCTAAAAAACTATTCTTATTTGTCTTCATTTCATAAATTTAAAATCTCAAAGCAAAATAAAAATACAGTGAATGGAATATAATGATTCTTAAATATCTCTTAATTTTATTAACAGGCAGAATGATAATGAATGGGACAAAGGTTGAATGAGTTATTACTGAGTTTCAATAAGATTTGTTCAAAAGTTGCCTTTTAATGTCAACTGCGCATTTAACCATAAACATAATCTGACAGTATTTTCGTTTTTTAAAGAAAAGACACATTCTTTAGTAAATTCATGTTTCTAAACCAGATATTTGTTTTAAAAAAACTTTTGGTAGTGAATAAATTTTCTGATTCATAACTACTTGTTAACTTATTTGCACATTTTTAAATGCATATAAATTAGTAAGTTCAGAAATTCCAGAACATTGTGTTTGATTCTTGACATTGAACATAGCAGTGAGTAGCAGGGATTAGTTTTGTGAGCCGCATGTTGGGTACTACTGTTTCAGAGTGTACTAGAATTCCCCTATTTCTGTATCCCAATACCTGACTAAAGATCTTCATTTAATAAAATCTTCAACAATTTAAGATTAACTATGATAAGTTTAATAATAAAGTGTTAACAAGTGATGGAAAACTCGGATGCAATTGAAACATTTTTTGAGTGGGCGAAATCAAAAATGTGCAAGTTTAATTCTACAGAATATATAAGTACTGAAAATGATGGTAAATTAAAAATGAGTAATGGTCCAAGTGGTAAAATAACATTGTAAAAAAAGATGAGTGACTGCTACAGAAGTGGATGCAATGAGATTTCAAAATTCAGACTTGTTTTTGGGATTGTTCAATTTTCCAGTTTTAATAGCTTTTATGTGCAATGCTGTTAAATCACTCAAGATTTCTAATGCTCTTTTAGCTACCGTTACATTCTCTTTGGCCAAGACATTTTTCATGACTTGAAATAAATTTCCATGACTTTGAAAAAAAATGTCAATTTTCCATGACTTTTCCAGGTCTGAAATTTGCTAATGGTTTTTCCATGACTTTCCAGGATTTCCATGACCTGTACGAACCCTGACATTACATTCATACATGCTTCAGCATTTAAGCTGAAAATTTCTTTAAATGACCACTAAATTACCCTCACATGCACTATTTTTGAACTAAAGTCCTGTTATTTCACATTCTGGAGTGCTGATATTTTGCTCAGGCTAAGCAGAGAAAATATGTTGTTAACTCAGCTAGACCCTTCAAATTATACCTTACAAACATAGTTATTTCTAACCTCCATAACACTTTTATTTATCTCGACTACGAGAGGTTTTATCGTCTTACTGAGTTTTAATGTCAGTTCTGTTACTCTTTTAATTGCTTTTAGATATACTTTGTCTACTTCCTGCATAAGGAAGTAAACCCTTGACTTCAATTTTTTATAAAGAAAGTGTTCATGATTAAAGGTAGAATATACTTGCATGATATATAAGTCAATTAGGGACATAAATGAGTGTTGATGCAACTTATTATAATGTTTTGCACTTTCTACAAGCTTGGTTTCAAGGGAAAATGTCTAAGATTACATTTTGGTCTGGAGTAATTCCATGATTCGAAATATGTCTTAACAATTGCTAGAGACCTGCATTCTGAGGGGTGATAAGTAACTACAGATTAACCTGAGAGCAAGATGATATTTACTACATTTGATCCGAATGCTAATTTTGCAATCTGTCATGTTATAACTAGTTTACAGCATTACATATAAATTTCAGAAAGAGCTAGCAATGCTTTAACCTTTTCTGGTGGAAATCATTAAAATGTTTGAAATGTAGGGAGAAAACACTATGAATGGGTCTAACTGATCATCTAGATCAGTTAGTATCGGCAAGTACTTTTCATTGGGGTCCGGACACTATTGAAAATTATTATCCAGATCCAGAAAAAGCTCTCACATTCTACAATATACATTGAAAATATGAATTGGTCTAGCAAATACTTCCAAAATACTAGAAAAAGTGATAAAAGTAGCAACTAAAAATATTATTGCCAGTATAAAGTTATTTTTAAATAACTTAATTATATAATTTAGACATTTAAAACATTTTTGACAGTCCAGGTTTTGACCCACTGTGGTCTGGATCTGGACAGTGCTCCTTCAGTTGCCAACTGCTTATGTAGACATAGATTTTAGTTTTTTTTTTTTTTTTCACAGTGGGTGATGTTCCCATTTGTTCACACTAGCCACCTATAGGCAGGAAAATAATGAGTTTATCAATTCAAAATTGAATTTAAATCTTTTACAAAATTTTAATTCAACATCTCTTGGAAAATGAAGAAAAATCGTCAACTGCTTCAGAGCAAATTTAAACTGTTTAAATCTTACTAAAATTTCCATTTAAGGGTTAAAAAATTGGGGAGATTTGAACAAGAAATTAAGACAGAAAAAAAAGTCATTTCTGAGCTGCTGCCAACTATGATCATTAAAGAAAACAAAATACTACCTCTGTAGCAATTTTTGTAGCTTTAAAAAAATATTTTTTAAACATTTTAATTGGTGTCCTTTTTTGTGACCACCACACCGGAGAAGGTCAAAAAAGAATAACAAGTATAGAAAAAATAATAGTAATGTTTTAGATACAGACATTTTCAGAACCATAAGTTCAGCACAAAATGGGAGGGGAGGAGAAGAGCATTTAATGCATTTTCGTTGAATTATCTGTTAATTAGGACACATTAAAAGAAGAAATGAAATACCTTTCTTTCTCTTGGTCCCGCATTCTTTCTACGTCAGCCAACCTTTGGGCTGAATGTACACTAATTGTTGGACTATTTTCTCTACCTTTACTAACAATCCCTTTATTTGTTGCAACAGGGGTCCAGCCCACATTGTCTCTCTTCTGTTGCTGTTTAAATGAAACAAATTGTTTGTTTAGCATTAAGAACAATTGAAAAAATATATATAAAGGAAGATATGAAAATCAATCAAATTCAGATTACATCTTCCTTTTGCTCCTTCTCTCTTTCATAAGAGAAATAATGCTATATGCCTGTGGCAATGATTTGGGGAAGGGTGGGGAGCAAGAAAGCCCCCACCCTGCACTTTTGTTTTTCTATTTTGGAACTGAAAGTAGAAATGAGGCAGTGAGAATCAAAGGGATGTAAGTGCCAAAATTAAAAATTTGGAAATAACCATTACAAATGGTAGCCGAGCCTCCCTCTAGCTTGGGGGCAAGAAATAGTCTTAATAGCTCTTGTAGGTGCAGCTATACAGCATGATTTAGAAAAAAAAAATCAATGAAAGCCTACCGAGCATTGTAGCTTTAAATGTGTTTTACTTGAAATTTGAAAATGTCCACTTACATCCCTTTGCTTCTCACTGCCTTAAATGTCAAAATTTTCAGAACGTAATTATTTGTTTTACTTTGAGTATCTGTTTACAAAACATTATTTAGTACAAGGAATAACTTTTAGTTTATGTATTCACTGTTTAGATATTAGTAAATTGTTTTACTTAAAAAAGGTGTACTTGTTTAATGGAATTATTACCAAGTGTTTGTGACATCTCAAAATACTTCACGGTAAATAGTGTAAGTCTGATTCATGTCTAAGTGTTTCTTTGGAGAAAATTATTGTGCACAAAATTCATCAAAATCTTAAGAAAAATATGACCCCCCCCCCACTTATAAGCCCCAATCACCGCCACTGCTATATGCAGTTTCTTTTACAATAGATTTGAATTTAAGTACAGCTTTAAGTTCATCCGACTCTTTTAGTTAAAATTTTTGACTTTGATACATACTTTATAAATAACAGAAAATAAATTTAAAAAAAAAAAAAAGACTTTAATGTAAGACATTTAGAAACATTTAAGACAAATACAGAAAAAATGGAAACAAAAAATCATTTGAAATATTTGAAGTGAAACATGAACATAACACTATATAAATAAAGATGAATTAACTAACTACAGTAAACTCCCGGTTATTCAAGGGGTGGCTCATCCCCGACCTTGCTTGAAAAAAATAAATAAATAAAAATCCGCATTAAATAACTGAAATTAGATAAATGCAAAATCTATTTTTAGGATTTTCTTATTTCTTTTCACTTCCCTGCCAATGACATCAAACCTTCCATGGTCACCAAAAAATGAGAAGTTGAAACCTGCTTATTAAGTCTACACCACTTACTACTTTAGATCTACACTATTTAAGTAATTTTTTGATCTATATTACTTACGCGCATAAACGAGTAACTGCACCATCCGTCTTGTGCAAAAAAATTCCCCTTCCCCTATGCGTTTTTGGTGTAACCTAGCTTGATCTGTTACAGTTAATCTGTATTATTTGCTCGAGTATGTATGTAATTCAATTTCAATAATGAGCGACCCATTTTTAGCTTTTACATACACTGTTGCTGTTTCAGTTATAGTTTACATGTATGTGTGTGTTATTGATCTCCTGAAGCTACTGCAAAACACTAGCATCGTATTAACCTATTTTGTAGATTATTCGCAAGTTCACTTACCTGCGGTTACCATGCCCTCCTATTCCATGGATAATTGGGAGTTCACTGCAATATGTATTTTTTTTAACTCTTAGCAACCATTCCTAGTAATCTTCAGATTAATAATAGGGTCATTCCATAGAAATGTCAACCTCAACCTCAGAAATTTTTTTTCAGCAAAGCCCTAATTGTGACTTATCATTTCATTCAGCATACTTTCTAGCACATTAATCCAGTAACAGTTTGCAAAAATTTCATTCGGTATTTTTCTTCTGGCTCTAAACGTGCGAGGTTGTAGAAAAGGCTTAAAATACGCTAAAAACATGCGTCTAAGTTTTCTTGTGTAACGTAAAAGTTTTTGCAAATTTTTAAAAGAACTATTTTTATTCTAAAAGATTAGATGTTGGCCCAATAAAATTGACTGTTCTTTTTGCATACATTATAAGATAAGTATTTTAATTAGTTTGGCTATTTTACTGAAAATATTTACGTTACGTTAGTCACGAAAATGAACTTTTTTCTGCATAAAAACTAAACCAGATGATTAAACCAAACATCACTTTTTATTTTCTTACATCTATGTTATATCTACTTAAAAAGTGCAAAATATTTATTTTTGTATCAGTAGATATAAAATAATTAGTGTGACTAACGTAACATTTGAGATGTGACTAACGTAACAGTTTGCATGTGACTAACATAACATTTTAAAAATGACTGCTAATATTTAAAACTTATTTAATTTAATGTACATTTTCATGAACAATTTTGAATAAGAAGCCATTCTATATTGATAAAACATATAAAGGGTGAAAAATACCAGTAATATTACATTATAGACCTTCTGTCTATTTAAAAAAATATTTTTTTAAAGGTCTTTAAAAATATACTTTCAATTTAAAGAATTATTATTAAAAAAAAAGGGTGAGTAAAGCAAAATGAGTACTCTGCTGAATGTGCGTGCATTCAACGCAAGAATCCAAGCTAAATAATTAAGAAAATAGAGAGACAGTTTTAACAAAGAAGAACGTCTATTTTTAGAAAATACATCTCCACCTATTATTAAAATGAAGTAATGGCAGCTCGTTGGAAAACATTTGAAGATGTTACATGATACAGTGAGAATAAGCACTGCTGCCATATATTTCAGAAAATGCAAGAATGATCATTTAGAAATTCAAACATTTGCGGTGATATCCAGAAATAAAATTCATTCTGCAAAAATGTTTGAATATTTTTTTTCAATGTTACATTTTGATTCAGGATGCACAACACTATTCGTTCGATGAATTAGTAAACCTTGAAAAATAATATGCCATTGAAAAGTACTAGGAGTTTCTTATGACGATAATTAGTATATCTGCAGAATATTAGAATTCGGCGAAACTATCAACTTGAATAAAGTTATTTTTTTAAAAGAGAGATATATATATATAAGATTTAATTAGCCCAAAATAATATTATTCAGTTTGTAAAAGCAGATTTTATTTATTTATTTATTTATTTTTCGCACATTCAAATTGAGTTAATTGAACTGAATCCTTCCATTTAATTTTTTACACTAATGTAGAAAAAAAGTAAAGAAAGAACCACAATGCAACGCAAAGGAAGTTCCTAAAAAGTGTAAAAGTAATATAAGAGCAAAAGATTAATTACAAAAAGTTTTTTATATGCATTCATTGCTTGTTATCCGATGGTTACGTTAGTCACGTTACGTTAGTCACACACAGTTTTTCGTAAACGCACCATTAAGGGCCAAAAAATATTTATGTGTAATGAATCTGTAGTATATTTTTAAAAATAGACTGTTTGCCTCTTACAAATATATAGGCCAATGTTAAATGCCTGCGTAACTTTCAGAAAAATTTTCCTCGTAACATAAGCATTGTTTCTCAGGGTTGCAAAAATGTTACGTTAGTCACGATGCCTTTTTTGGCAAAAAAATACCTGCCAGCGCTTATTTTGCTTCAAATTCTTGGTAGAAATGAAAAATAGTCACTTTGTATATTTTAAATCTGCATATTAAAGCAAAAAACATTTATTTTTACTCCCGGTGTAGGTAAAAAGAGTAAGAAAATCAGCTGCGAATGTTACGTTAGTCACTATGGAATGACCCAATAGCATTGTAATTCTCTCAAGATAATGTTATTCTCAAACAATAAATCAAAGGCAATTCACGTCATTGGAGGGTTTGTTGCACAATTTATTGCCACCTACACTATATGACCACAAGTATTGGGACACTTTCAAAAATTCACATTTTAAAGTATTTCTCAAGAAATAAAAGACCAAATGCTTTGTAACTTTTGTCACATAAAAGTTATGTTTTAGATGTTATTTTCCATTGAAAGTTATATCACCCCTGAATATAGAGGATGAGCAACAAATTGAAGGAAACATAAATGTTTTTGATTCCACTTCCCCTAAGCGTTTTTGGTGTAACCTAGCTTGATCTGTTAAACAAAATGTTTTTGAAACCATATTAACAAAAATGTTTTTGATTGTGGTTCATCGTAAATAGCAAAGAATAAGCTGTAAATTTCAGAAATTAGGAACCTTACTATGTACTATTTTTGTGAAAATATCACTGATATTCATGAAGATATAAGCATTTCTTTCAGAACTAAGAATTTTATTTGAAGGTTTTTGGCTCATAACAGATAAAATTTTCCATCAAAGTTTACTAAACTTTCAGAAAACTTGACAGCCCACAAGAGAAGTATAATATTAAAATTTGAAATTAAAATGTTGAAAATTTGATGAAATATGAACGTTTAAAGCAATTAATTTTTCTCTCCGCATGGGCGAAAGATAGCAATTTATAACTTTCATATCTAAACCCCAACTAGATTTTCCCACTCATAATAAAATTTCAGTTCAATATCTTTTAAACTCAAAAAGTTATCAGCGTTCTAGTAAGCTGAATTTAAATAGCTCTTAGGCAGATTACAAATCCTGAAGGATCGTTTGCAAATAATCTCATGCATCACACTGAGCAATTGCAAGCAAATGTTGCAAACTTGTGAATGACACCTAACGAGTTGCTGCCTATCCAAGATCTATTCAAATTCGGCTCATTATTTTGCTGATAATTTTCTGAATTTTTAAGATATTGAACTGGAATTTTATTACGAGTCGGAAAATCTAGTTGGGGTTTGGATTATGAAAAGTTACAAAATGCTATCTTTCGCACATGCTCAGAGAAAAATTAAATGCTTTAAATGTCCATATTTTATCAAATTTTCAACATTTTACTTTCAAATTTTAATAGTATACTTCTCTTGTGTGCTGTCAAGTTTTATGAAAGTTTTTTAAGCTTTGATGGAAAACTTTGCGTGTTATGAGCCAAAAACCTTCAAATACAATTCGTAGTTCTGAGAGAATTACTCATATCTTCATGAATATCAGTGATATTTTCTCAAGGCTTAGTTTGGTAAAGTTAGGAGAAAGAGAATGGAGGTCTGTCCTGAAATCCTTTTTGAAACTGAAGTGTGTTTTAGGCTATCTTTTTGAAGGCTGCTTTCTGAGGCTCTCTCATCGAAATTTCTTAAAACAAAATTTTAATCAATCTGTGGTAACATTTGAGAAAAGGATACGTGCTTGTGAGGGTTATTTGATGGAGATTCTTTGAAATTGTAGGTTTAAAAATAATATTAGGCTGTCTTTGGAGACGTTAGGTAAGATGGATGTTTTAGGGTGTTCAAGGAAAATTTTCAAAGTTAAAGTTTTAAAATGAAATTTTAGCCTATCTTTGGTAGGAAAGTTAGGTGTTTTAAGGATTGTCCTCAAAAAATTTTCAAAATTGAACACATTTTAGGCAATCTTTGATGATGTTTTAGGGGGGGGGGGGGGTCAGGATTTAGGGTTTGAGGGCTATCCTTATCAGGGAACCACACCATAATGAAAAAAATGAAAAAAAAAAATGTTTGGTACAAAATATGGGCTATAAAAGGCACATGATACTTATTTTGTCAAAATCCTAAAAGATAAAATAACAATAAAATTCAAATAAAGTTTAAAGATCTTATAAAGAGTGCATATGGAATTGCAAAATTTTTGCTGACTAAAACCCAGAATAATAACAATTACAGGATAATGCATAATAACAATTTTAAAACTTCACAGATAGCAATAAGAGGGCAGAGACATGTTTCGGGATAATAAGGAATCATATTTTCAATGCTAAAAAATGAGCTTGAAGATAAAAAGCTAACAGACACTGAAAAAGTCATTTTCACATACCTCGTTTTTTCCACTAAAAGAGGTTTTATATAGAGGGACGAAACCAGCCGAAAAGCAAAAAAGAGGAAAATATATGCGGCTTAAAATGTGGACATACATTTTTCTTAATATTACGCAAAATTATGTAATATTGATACTATACTGCCTTTTAAATACTAATTGATAGTTTTTTTACTTGAGTAGAAGTGCTACGCATCTATATAAATGAAACAGAGAATGTGTGTGTATGTTCCCTATACAAATCCAGTTTATGGCGGATCACAACCAAATTTGGTGGGAAGGTAATTGGGCACCCAAGAAGGAACGTAGGGAGGTTTTCAAATGTCAAGAAAGTACCGAACCATTCCAATTTTAATTTTTAAGAACCGAAAATGGCATTAAATGGCTCTTTCTAACCGAAATAACTATTCGACCAGTTCAAATTTAGCGCCATTTAAAATCCCGTGAAAAATACCCTTAGAGTTCACTCAGTTTCTATAAATTCCCCCTCCCAAAAAATAGGCTGTAAAATCACCGGGGAAAAATTAAAAAGCATTTTTAAGCCTAATGGAACTATATTTTCATATCGGAAAACTATTGTTTGTGCAATCTCATTTTAAATTAGCTTTCAGAAGGTAGCCACATTTTTTTTCTCGGATTTTGTTTTTGTTTTGAGGTAAACATTTCCCCTTTTGATTATTATTTGGCAATTTATCCTCTTCCTTTTTTTTTTAGGATTTTAGTTGTATTTATAGAGGGTTGCATTTAACTTATTCAGGAATTTTTGATTTGCCGTTCTCTTTCTTTGAGAATGATTATTTTGACGGGAAAGCGTCACTTGACATTACTTTTATTTCCGAGGTAGACTGTGCGAAGCCGGGCAATGCAGCTAGTTAATAAATAAAATAAGCTTGCATTTATTTACGGTCTTAACATATATTTCAATTCCATTTACCACTTTCAATTTGCCAAAGCCGACCAAAAATCAGGAAAAATTACTTTTTTGACATCTAATGCTATAAAACTCCCATTTTATTAAACACTTAATACAAGCTGAATCATTAGATACCATATTTACAGAATAACATTATGATACTTTGACATTTACTGAAAAGATTCAGCTCTCTGTCGCACAATTTCATCAAAGATGTACCTATTTTTTTTTAACTTAAACTTGAATAAAAATTATTAAATGATGAATTGCTTAAAAATAATTAAAATTATAATTGTTTCTTGTGTTCATCAAACTTCAAGTTCATGGTAGAAGAATCAATAAATATTATTTTTATGAAAAAGTCTTATTGAAATATGTTAAAAGAATATTTTTGTTTGCATTTGTACTATCAAAAATAAGGAATACAATAGGATTGGGAAAGACTTCAGAACTTGTCTTTTTATTGGAGGCTTTTAATTAAAATTATTTTACATATTAAGAAATTGTATTCCTAAATGCATTAAACCAGGAGAAATAATGTTTACAATGAAAAACAATGATTTTCTCAAAGCCTATTTGCACTATTTGTATAAATGTACTTATTAGGTAATTATTTCATGATCTGTAACTTTTTTTAAAATCTTCAAACAAAATATGTGTTTATCTTTTGACTTTCAAAGATATGTAATGCATATCAGACTGCTGCTATAACAATCAAAATATGACAATTGCTATAACAATCGAAAGAGCATATTGAGACATTTTTGAAACATTATTTGACTTTATGCTCTCATTATTGAGATAAAAGGTCCGTAATTCTGCTGACATTTAAGAAAATTCGCAAATTTTAATGACTTGGCAAGAAACGGAAATACCACAAGAATTGACTCTCTGCAAGTGAAAGGCGTTTTCCACATATCTCACCAAAACTCTCTATATTTAGCCACTTTTCTTAAAATTTGAAGACCTCATATTTTGCAAACAGGGACACCATGGCAAATAATTTATAGGCCCAAAAACATGTTTTACTATGCTCTATCAATTGCTACTTACTTAGTTTTTTTTTTTTTTTCTTTTTTATCATTCCACTATTGTATGGCTTCCTGGTCAGGTATTTTTGATATTGAAGCTATAAAGACACAATTTTAAGCTATATTTTGGGACGTTATGAGAGGAAGGTGGATGCTGTCGCTTGGTAATGTGGAAGGCCTAAAAATGCACAATTCGGTTTTATTGTTGATGTTAGGGAAGGAAAGGTTGTGGTGCTTTGGATGCATTTCCCCCCCCCCCCCCCCCCATCTAAAAAGTCAAGAAGATTTCTCTTCTAAAAATGATCAAAATTGAAGTCCTGAAACTGCAATTTTAACTTATATTTGATGACATTAAGAAGAGGACTCTCCCCTAGAAGTTTTCCGAAATGAGAGGCTTAAAAACACAATTTTTGTCTCTCCTTGACCTTCTCAAGGTGGGTCATGAGCCCCCTTTCTGATCTGCACTTTGGCTCCACACTTAAATTTGGCATGTTCAGAAGTTTTTGTCTGAGACTGGGGTCAATTTTGCTACCCTTCCTAGATCCAGCACTGATGGATAATGAAATTTGGATCTCTATAGAAAACTTTTAGTTAAAAAAACTTGACTTGAAGTAAACTCTCGACTTCTCATGCCCGTTTCCTCAGTCTGTACTTGAGGCAAAAAGGAGGAGAAAATAAGCAATTGTGCTGATATGTCCACAAGAGAAACTATTTTGTATCATAATACTTTTGTTCTAGTAGTATAAGAAAATCTTTTATTTCAAAGGGATTTTTTTTTCTTTACCTCCTTTAAGATGATTTCCTTATATAAAATTTTATTTCCACATCAGAAATGCCAAATTTCTGCCCCCAAAAAAGTGGTGCTCAGGGCGGACCGCCCCTCTGTCCCACCCTAGCTATGCTACTGATAGTAAAATAGAAATGAAAAATAGCTTTTGTATGCATTTCGTACATTTGTTTGCATTACTATCCTGCTTTAATAAATCAAATCAATGATCTTTATTTTGCTGGCCCTGAAATCTGCCAAATCCTAAAATCTTCACCGTTTCTAGTTCTAAGGTGTACGGATTGTTGACTCTCTACTGTAGATATCAAATTCCTATGCTTTTCCATCCACTCTAATTCTTTATAAAATATATTCATTTCTAACAACAAGGCTTCAAAATGAAAGTTGATACAAACAAATCAGATTAAATAAAAATTAAAAAAAAAAAAAAAACCTTCTGCAATGCCAAACGCAAAGATTCTTCAAAATGTTGCTGTACAGCCTCTTGAGCTCTCTCTCTTTCTTCTTTCTCCAGCCTTTCTTGATCCTGCCAATCCAGCTGTCTTTCCTTTTCTGATCTTTCTTCTTTCTGACGTTCGATACGTTCATGGCGTTCAGCTCGTTCATGACGTTCCAGTCTCTCTTCTCTAAACATTGCGGGAAAAAGAAAATCCATTGAAAATTTGCACACAAAAACTTCTAAGAGTAAAGTACTCATATAAAATGAAATATTTCTAAATACACTATAAAAGAATTACATATCTAAAAAACACTATTATTCCATTATAAAGAACTGTGAATATATCTGTCACAAAGGGGGGGGGGGGAACCTCATTTGAAGAACATGAAATTAATCTATTGATTAAAATGTATGAAAATATGTAAAGTGAAAAAAAGAGTTAAACTAAATTAATACAACACAACACTGATATTTTCACAAAGCGACAGAGATAGTAAAATCTTAAATGAAAAAATTCCTTTAAAATCAATAATAACTTGCTACTAAATATGTATGGAAAAAATTAAAGTACTAGATGCAATATATAAATCTCTTGATCAATACAATAATATTAACTGGAGATTAATATAATTAAAACAGGGCCGGAGTAGCAACTTTCAAAAAATTGGGACTCAATTTTGACAAAACTTTAGAACATTTTTAAAACAATAAATATCAAATATTAACAAAAACAAACACCGCTATTTTGAGCAAATGCTTCATTTTTGCCAACTTGGTTATCGTACTACACCCTCCACTGCCAAAAAAAAAAAAAAAAATGTTTTCAAAAATGCTTATCAAGGAAAAACTTGAAAGTTTATAAAGGGACCAGTTATCCCAATTTTGGAGGGACAGTCCCACTGGCCCTAATGTTCTGCCAAAGTGTCACAGTATTCCATTAATGTCTAGCATTTCTGTTAAAGCTTCATCAAGATGTTTCAACACTTTTGTGGGTGTTCAGTGTTAACTTTAAAATCTATTTTTACAACCAAGATTAACTATTGTATTTATGCATGTAATTTTTATATTTTTTGAGGTAATAAAAATTTTCTTATGAGTGATCGCTTTTACAGTAAATTTGCGGGATACCTATGTAGGAGTAAGGCCAAGTGTGTTGTGTGCATTAAGATTCTGCAGTAGACATCACTTTAGTTTTTAAAGTAAGTTCTTTTGTGGGTAAGAAATATTATTCATTCTTTAGTAATCTTTCTATTTTATAATTTAAAAATAATTGCAATGATTTCAGAAAAAAATGCATGTTGCACAAGGGGGGGGGGGGGGACACATATTAAACCTCTGAAAAACATCGGCACAGCTTGATGGCATTTGTCCCAACTAGGGAGATTGCAATACCGGACCAAAATACAGTACCAGTCTTCGGTATCTTTTTAACGTGATACCTGAATACCGGCATTAGAAATTTCCAAATAAAAATATACAAAAACATAATTGTTCATTGCCATATTTTTTATTTTGTACAAAAAGTGCATTATTTACTTATTGTGAACAAATATAAAATGAAGGAACAAATACCATACTAAAAAATCAATAATAACAAGAAACATAATTGTCACTAAACCTGGCATTCATTTTAGTGAAAAAATTTCCTGCAATTAAAAATATTCTTACTGAATTCATACAGGCCGGTGGTACTGTTAACAATTTTAAATTTATGATGCATTTGATCTTGTTAGTTTCTTTCTTGTTTTTTTTTTCATTTTCTTTTCAAAATTCTTCACGTATCTGAAAATATGTTCAACTGATTATATCTTACCTCTTTGCATCTTACCTCTTTGTTCAAGACATAACAAATATTATCTTGCTTGGCATAAAGTTGAATAATGAGACAGAACAGCACGCTAATACCGGTGACAACAAATTACTTTTCGTAGTACTAACTCCCTTTTTTTTTTTCAAAATTCAGTACAGTTGAGACTAATATTTTTTATGAAATATCACAAAGAATTGCTGCAATTGATGGTTGGAATAAATTGTTCTTTGCACAAACACATTCGTTATTACAATTACAATGGTGATGAAAATATCATTTTGTAATCTTTCCTCTACTTTTATACTGATTGATATTCTATAAATTCTTACTTTTGTTAAGCCAAATTTTTATTTCAACAGATTGATTTTAGTACTGTCTCATCGAAAAAGAAACGAATATTTAAAACAACAGTAGATATCTAATCAGTTAAACTGAAAACTATTTAATCAAAAACTATTTATTCTTTTAAGATAGTACCGAAAATACTGGTATTCTACCACAGCAAATACCAGTATTACAAAATTTCAAAATAGCTCAAAATACCGGTACTTGGTATACCGGTATACTGGTATTGAAATCACTAGTCCCGATTTTTTGTTATAAAAATCTGGTCACATCAAAAGTTTAAGCGTGAATTTTTAAATGTATACTGTGATTGTATGTATAATCGGAGAAAACGTACAGGGGTGTCCATCCCCCCCAAGCTCAATGGCGCAAATTCCCCCCCAAAAATTTTCCTGCTTTCGAATTGGGTTAAACATAACAGTTTTTAGAGTTTAATTTACAGACAAATTTACAGGGAGGGGGGTTGGGGGGTAGCACTAACAAATACCATTTGAACTGAAATGTTCTTGGATTGTTGAACCGCCTTGACTTCCCTAATTTTAAAACGTGAACCTTAAGTAAACAAGTTTTGGGTACCCCTCAATTTTGCTACACCTTTTTTTTTTGGAACGTATGAATAATTACAGGGACAACTTTCTGGCTTGGGATGGAGTCATTACTAGTCCGGGGAGTTTGTCCCCCAGAAAAATTTCGAAATTGTAATTTTAAAACCACAGTTTTACACGATCTCTGGTGATGTTACGAGAATAAAAGGTTTAGTGGCCCCTTCCCAGTAATTTTTCAATATTGAAACTTTAAAAGCGCAATTGTAAATAGTCTACCGTTGTGTTAAGGAGGGCTTTACTTTGTTTTCAAAATTGTAGTTCAAAAAACGCAGTTTTAGACTATCTGTGGTAATGTTAAGGAAAGAAGAGATCCTAAGGCTCGCCCCTGGGAAATTTTCAAAATTAAAGTCTTATCAACGCTATCTATGGTTGGGGGACAAGCAGTTTTCTGAAATTGAAGTTCTAAAATAGCAATTGTAGCCGACCTTTGTGACGTTAAGAAAAAGAGTTTTTGGAAGCTCTTCCGGAATTTTCTCGACATTAAAGCCCTAAAAACCAAATTTAAGACGACTTTTTAATAATGTTGACGAGAGTGGGAAGAGGGAGAGGGACGCTCCACTTAAATTTCCGAACTTGTAGCTTTAGAAACGCAGTTTTGATATATCTTGATAATTGTTAGTGAAAGGCGAATTTCGGTGCCATTCCCCCGGCAATTTTTTGAAACTGATACTCCAAAAACGCAATTCTAGGTTTGTCTTTGATCGTGTTAAGGAAAGAGGGGGGAAATCAGGGGCTCTCTCCAATAAATTTTTCAAAATTGCATTACTAGAAACGCAGTTTTAGATGACTCTTGATGATAAAGAGGGTGTCATTCTGGCGTTACAGTGGGGGCGCTCTCCTGGAAGTTTTCCAAAATTGAAGTCACATAGCCAAAAAAAGAAGGATCACGCACACCATGACAGATATTTTTCGGAAATCCTCAAAAATGGATTCAGCTATTCTGCACACATCGAAAATCAGAACTCGAGAATTTTAACGAATCAAATATTCTTCTATACATATCAAATATGGAAGAAAGTAAATATGATTTAAGAAAAATAATTTAAACACCTTAAGAACAGACTGTTCTACTTCCATCTGCGAAAATCAACATCACTGAAAGTTTTAATAAAAATCATGTAATGATAAATTGAAACAATCAGTTTAAAAATGGTAGAGAAGATGAGAGTAAAGTGAAATGAAAAATTCTTCATAAGCTTAAGCTAGTTAATGAAGAAAATATATTAATTGTCGATTGGGGGAACTTCAAAACAAGTTCTTAACAATGGTCAAGGTGCAAATGAATCAATGAAAGGCTAGAGCAAACTGGTCAGAATTATTACACGCAATAAAACATTTTTGACCTCCCTCCCTCTCATCACTGTCACATGTATTCATCATGCAGAATTGAGCTACTTCCAGAAAATTTATAAGATATTGAAAAGAAATCAAATCTTCTGATCCAGCTTTGAAATGGACACCAACTCCATGCCGTCTGTGATGCTCCTTTCATTGAAAAAGAGACACGATCATTAAATTTTGGAAAGAGTACCAGGACCGTCGCTATTTCAAAAAACTGGGGGGGGGGGGGGGGGTTAGTACGCTTTTGGCGGGCCCCTTAATTTTTTCAAACGCATGTTCGAATGTGCAGAGAGAGAGATTTGGCTTATGGTTTAGCAGGGATAGTCATATTACTAGACCTTAGTACTAGCGATATAAATAATCGTAAGGATAATATGCAATCAGAATAAGGGGGCGTCAGAGGGCTACCTTCTTGCATTATTTCGCAATTTGAAGACATAAAAACGCCGTTTTAAACTATGTTTTAAGTTTGGGAGGAAGGGGAGAGGAGTTCCAGGATAGCCTCTACCGATAATTTTTCCAAATTTAAGTTCCCAACACAATCGTACGTTATATTTAATTATGTTCAGAAAAGGGGCTCTCCCTCGGGAATTTTCAAGTATGTTATTTGAAAAGCAGTTTTAGACCATCTATGGTGGTGTTAAGGGAGGAAGAGACTCGGGGTCATCGCTCTATAGTTTTTCAAAATGCAAACTTCAAGCACGCATTCCCAATTGTGAATTATTTCTGATTGTGACACGCAAAGGGAAGTCCGGGGGAAAAATTTGAAAATTGTAGATCAAAAAATGCAGTTTTAGACGATCTATGGTGATATTAAGGGGATGAGAGATGCAGCCCCCCCCCCATCGAAATTTTTTGAAATTTTGAAGTCTTAAAAACGCGATTGTAGACTTTTTTTTGTTAAAATTTAATGTACCGCCAGTTTCTTGAAACCAAAACTCCGAAAACATGATTTAAGCCAATCTTCGATGAAAGGAAGGGGGGGGGGGGGGGTTGAAGGGGTTCGTGACCAGAAATGTTTCGTAATTGAAGCACTAAAAGCGAAATTTAAGACATTTTTCGATGATGTTGGCGAGAGAGAGAGGGGCATTTTCTCGAAAAAAATTTCGTCCGTAGAAACCGCAGTTTTAGAAGATTTTTGTTAATGGGTGGAGAGATTCGGAGTCTTTCCCTGGCAAATTTTCAAAAGTGAAATTCAATCAAAGCAATAGTATACGATTTATTAATACTGTTAGAGCGGTAAAAGGTTTTTGGAGATATCTCCCCCGAAAATTTTCTAAATTGAAGCCTTAACAATGAAATTTTTGAGGATCTTCGGTAATATTTGGAGGACGACAGTTTCGGGACAACTCAGGGAGTATTTTTTAAAATTAAAGTCTAAAAGAAGAAATTTATTCGACCTTGAGTGAGGATGAATGATTAATTGAGAGGGCGTTTCTCGGAGGTTACGTTGGGAGCATTCATGGTTTTTCGAAATTGCAGTCAATACTCAGGCGTAGACCATCTTTAATGACGTTAGGCTAAATGATGGGGTTTGAGAACATTTTTCCGGGATTTTTTCAAAACTTAAATTTTAAAAACTCACTTCCAGTTCAGTTTTGGGGACGTAAAAAGAAGGGTTTGGAGTTCCCCACTCTTCCTTTCAGTTTGACTATGTCCCTCCTATCTTCATTGTCAATTTTAATTACTGATAAACATATTATGGTAACATTTTCTTCCAATTTTCCTTTGCCAAACACGATTATTTGCTTGGATTTTCCATAATAACTTTCAATTTTCCCCCTAATATTTTTGCTTTCTTGCAGTACAAGCGTTTGCAGCCTTGGAAAAGGGACTTTTAACCTTTTGAAAAGATGTGGTAATTTTCTGCGATACCTTAGGTCTCTATTCCACTTTATTTTATTTTAAATATGCCACCTGCATCTCTTGATTAAGCTGTGATTTACTTACGATTTTTACATTCAAAAATGAAGAACTTTTGGTGTGAGTATTCATTACAATACATTGAATCTCTCTTTGCATTTAACTGTTATTATTATTTTTTCTATCTCTATTTCAAATTTATTTCGGCGACCCATACATATTTCTCCACTTAGCAATAATTTTCATGACAATATTTTTCATCAAAAAAATATATATATATACACAGTACAAGACCGTTAGAACGCAGACCTATATAACGCAATTCTCTATAAACCGCACTACTTTTCAGAAGTAAACAATAGGTTTTGAAGTTTAAAAACTCCCTCTGTTTTGTCTTGCAAACATAAAAATTGTTAGGCAAATTAAATTTTAAAACAGTTTTTCCTCTTTCCATCTTCATTCAAAGTTTTAAAATGAAAATTAGTGTTCACAATAAACAGAAAATATCAGATGGCTCTTGAAAATGCAGCTGTTATGCAAACCATGAAGCTAGCAGAAATGCAAGATAATTCACTTTCTTCTGATTTTGAAATATATTTATTTTTGAATGACTAATTGTAATGTTGGTGCTTTAATATTCATTGCAGATAAATCTCATTCTGAAGTGCTAATATATATAGATATATTCTGAATATTAGTTTCAAAATTTTGTGTAACGACCTATATAATGCAAAAACCTGTATAACGCAAAAGCTCTGGTCCCAAGGTGTGCGGTATAACGGTCTTCTACTGTATTAGGAATGTTTCAATGAACCCTATCCTATGGGCTGTTCTAATGAAGCTGTCCTTTTTTTTTTTTTTTTTTAAACTGAAGAACCATGAAGCATAGTTTTGAATAACCAGGGACATCGAGAGACACGGTGTGCAACATGTTAGTTTTGTCGCCTTTCCTGCCTCTCATTATGCTAATTTTACTCTGCGCAGAATTCCTTAATTTGAGCCGAGCCCATAGTTTCTGACTAGGCAGACATACCCATTCTGCAGCCTAATGAAGAGAACTGTACTGAAACTTTTTTGTGGTTAATAAAAATGTTTGAAGCGTACATTTCCACAACTCTTAATAAAAGAGAATCTTAGATGTTCCCAAATTGTATTTTAAGATTACATTTTCTATTAAAATTTTGCAGAAAGAATACTTTTTGTCACTATTATTTCAATTGTTCATTTATAATTACTATTTTAATTTTTTAAAACAACAAAGAGTTTCCCTTTCCCTTCTTTCGTTTTCATCGCTAAAATGAAATTGGTGGCCCCACTTCTGAAAAACTGGGGGTGTAGCACCCCTCCCTCCCTCTTGGCGACGGCCCAGAAGAGTACCTGAAAAGAGTATTATTAATGCGTCTATTTCTTGTTAAATAAGTTTAAATATTTTTTCTTTCCAAAATTCAAAAATTTCATATTCTAAAGAAAAAAAAAGTTCTGGAAAAAAAAATTCCCCCAAAAATTTTGATGACGCAACTTGCGCCATAATCCCCCTCTGTGGGCACCCCTGAATACGTATAAACAGTGAAAGCTAAAAGCTTTTTTTTTTTTTTTTCAATTCAGACTACTTGCTCAAAAGTTATTGTAGAGGGGAGGATACAAAAGACACATTTCCCCCATTTCATAACCCCGGAGAAATTTTCAAATTTGTAGTCTTAAAAACGCATTTTAGACGATCTCCGGTAATGTTAGGGGAGAAGAAATTCGGTGGACCTCCCCTGCATATTTTTCGAAATTGTAGCTCTAAGAATGCAGTTTAAGACGATCTTTGATGATGTTAGAGGGATGAGAGATTTGAGGGCTCATCAAAGGAAATTTTTCTGATTTGTAATCCTAGAAATGCATTTTAACTGTCTTTCGTAATATTAAGGGCTCGGGTGCGACCCCCCCCCCCATGTTTTGAAATTGAAACCATAAAAACTCAAACATTATCTCCAATAATGTTAAGAAGAGGGAGGTGCGGAGGTTCTTCTTTTGCAATAGTACAGCTAAAAACGCCGTTTAATACGATCTTTGGTGATGATACGCGGAGGAGAGATTCTAGGGCCCACACAAAGAAATTTTTCTATGAGTAATTTACAATCTTAAAGATACATTCTAGTTATCTTTGGTAATGGTAGGGGAGAAGAGGTTTGGAGCGCTCCCCCGGAAATTGTTTGAAATTGTAGCTCTAAAAAGGATGTTTTAGACGATTTTTGGTGATGTTAAGGGGAGGAGAGATTAAAAGGCCCATCCCAAGAATTTTTTTTAATTTATAGACTTCAAAACGAATTCTAGACTATCTTTGGTAAGGTTAGAAGTTGAAGAGATTCTGAGGTCCACTCCCAAAATTTCTTCAAAATTGAACTCTTTAAATTAGAAATGTAGGCAATCCATGATTCGTGAGTAACTCTTAGAGGACCAGCAATTTTTCGAAACTGAAGCTCCAAAAACGTAATTCTAGAAAACTTTCAATGACGTAAGGGGGGGGGGAGGAGTTTTCCCTCGGAAATATTTTGAAACTCAGGCGCTTAAAACAAAATTTAGGCTGATCTTGAACGATGTTGGCGAAAAGGAAAGGTGGGGAACCTTCCCCTGGAAACTTTTACAAATTACTTTTTTAAACGCGGTTTGTAGACGATCTTTGGTAATATTAGCAAGAGGAGTGGTTTGGAGGATCCCATATTAAAAAGGGAATGAAGAATAATTACATAGCACAGCATAAAGTCAGGTTAAAACTTAAATCTAACTTTAACTTAATGCGCAATCATTAAATGTATTTATTATTAACTTTTTATTAACAAATTTTCGTTCGTCTGTTCGGATGGAATATTAAAACAGGTAGTATATCTATTGACAGGCTAGTAAAAAAATATTTTTAAAATATTATATACATAGAAAGTGTTTCTTTAAATATTCCTGTACAAATTTCTTTGAATCTTAAGCTAGGAGCTGCTTTTATTTCCAATGTACATAAGCGTAGGTTTTTTGCAACGTAAATTTGTAAGCAAAATTCATACTTTTAGTTTGAAAATTGGAAAAAACTAAGTTTTTGAAATGAAACACATTTAAAGTATGAAAAAGAACAACACAAAAGCGTTATATCATACAAAATCTTCGGATCTAATTGCGCTTTTGTTTTTTTCGCAAATTGGAATTTCCTTTTAATTTCAACTTAGTATTGCATACGATATAGTTAATCTGTGTAGGTATTAATTACTAAAATAACTTACCATTTCTTAAATTAGGAGCTGAAAAAATAGTTTTCATTTTATCCAGTAGCGAGATATTGGCTTGTCTTCCCGACATCCCTTAGATGATTTTATGGGTGGCAGTGTGGTTGGTAACATCGAAGAAGGGCAGAAAAATTTAGATGTTGCCAGGGAGTTTGACGTCAGCCACAGGGTTGTTTCTAGAGTTTGGAAATCATTTCAAACAAATGGAATGTGTAGCAAATGTCACGAGAAAGGTCGTGTATGCAATACGACGTCAGCAGAAGATTGGTACTTAGTGCTAGTAGCAAAAAGGAGCCAGCACAACACAGCTACTGAGGTAGTAAACAGTTTCCTAGCAAGCTACTAGCAAGCAAACTTTCCAAAAAACTGTAGTCAGACGTTTGAATGTAGTAAGACTATATGCCCATCACCTTGTTTTGTACATCCTATTGTCTACAAGTCAGTGTTTTGCTCGTTTCTAATGATGTTTTTAGCATCGCATTTGGAGAGAAGTCGACTGGGCTCGTGTACTCTTCTCAGATGAAAGCAGGTTCAGTCTTTGCAATGTTCTAGAGTTCTGGCATTAGTTTATTTTGCTTGGCATTGAATTACACTTACTTTTTTAGGCTCTACAAAGCCCATTGGAAGCCTCCTTAGCAATTGTCTACCAGTGTATTTAAACTCTCCCATGACCGTGTTCCATCCCATCTGCTTGCTTTGCACTGAGGAAGGAGGCTATTGCCTCTGAAACCAATTTGTATTTTAACTTTTCAAGACTTTTATCTTCAAGCATGACACATTTCTTTTGATCTTATGACAATAAAAAGAAAACTATTCACAATGTAAACATATTAAATGACCAAACAAACATCTTTTGTGTGTGTGTGTGAGTGTGCACATATTTTTTTTTTTTTTTTTAACAGTTGTTAGTTGAGACAAGGTTGATTTTTAAACCTATTTTTTTTTTCGATTTTGTACATGCATACAATGTATTAACAGGTCTCATATGACATACTTTCCTCCATTACCATTTAGTGTATTGCTATCGATTCGCTCACTGTTTTCTTTTAAAAGAAAAAGACCTGGCTAAACTAATGCAGCTACTGGTAATAATAAGAAGGTGGTTTTAAAGTCAATTGGGCATTGGCTACTAAGTAAAAAAAATTCAATTTTTAAGTCTACTTATACCACCATGTCACACACTAAAGTCATATCATGCCACATGACAGACAAATTATAAGCACACACAAATGAGCATGCATTTGAATAGGAATTACTGCAGCAAGTAAACAATAAGTGAAATAGACTATTAGAAAAAGTTTGAATTGATTTCAGTGGAACTTTCTCTGCAAAAATGCTGGGTACAGGGTTCCCCCCAGACAACCACAAATATCTCAAAGATATCTAAATAGGTCTATAACATGTCCAGACGTCTTTTAGATTTCTTGAACATCTGAACAATGTCCAAAAATGTCTAAATGATTGATATAGATATTTGGACATCCTAAGGATATCATGGTATCTCCAACTCATGGACATAGATATTTGGACATCCTAAGGATATCCAGGTATCTCCAAATCATGGATATGGATTTTTGCATGTATTCGAGAGATCTAGGCAGTAACATGTTTTAGATATAGATATTAGGATATCTTATAGATAACTGCTCAATATCCCGTACGTTGCATTATAAATATCCACGAATGTCTACTTCCAGGATGACTTCAAGATATTTGACTTTTAGATCTGACCGGATTTGTTTGTATTCTGAATTCTGCGGCGAAATTATTTTATTTTGAAATTTTATAGAAGAAAAGTTATTTCTTTTTTTTCATAATTCGTACTCTTTAAAAAAATCGAGTTGTGTGAACTGAGAAAACTCTAACTTCTTCTACTTCTAAACTTTGTTGATTTTTTTCAAGATCGCTTGTGACGATGCGGAGATTCAAGTCTGCTGACTTTCTTTTCTTTCCCCAAGATTAAAATGATAGTGAAGGTGATATTCATTTCTTGATTTCCGCAGGTGTTAATTTGTTTTTCAACAGAAGTTTGTAATGAAAGGTTAGTGATGTGTTCATTACTGATCAGTCGTTTGATTAGAATAGGGGGTCATCACTTCACCATTGCTTCTTTGTGTTAAGTTATAAAAGGTTTGTTTTCAAGTCATTCTTATTTAGTTTGTGCGTTTCCTTAATTTTTCGAAACATAATTTGTAACTCAATGATTGTTTTCTGATTTATGAGGAGTCAAAACTACAAGTTTAACCCTAACAAACTCTGATTCTGTGCGTGTACGGTTGGTCTGCATTTCTTCAATCTTTCATTCGTTGCTATTTGTTAAATGTTAAAAATCTATGTACAACTAGGCTAGGTACTTTGTTTTCTATGCTTGTGTTGCTTTGTTGTGTTACTTTGCTAGTAAATTATATTTAAACTCTTATAACTGTGATGAAAAATGGGATGCTAAAACTTAAAATTCAGTTTAATTTTATAAGTGTCAACGTATCCGAATGTCCAATTTAATTATTTGTATTATGCTCAAATTTCTCCAAAAAAAAAAGGAGTATATCCTTTTAATTAAATTGTTCAAATGCATACATTGATCAAAATTAGGTTTGCATTAAAAAGATAAAGCAAACTCAATTTCCACGAATTCGAGTTTTCTCTCAATGTGTATTCAAATATCAAAGAGTCTGAATCTTTTCTTTAAATTGTATCAATTCTTTTGATTTGTAAAAATTGAAAATTTTGTCGTTGTGTTGTGATAAAAACAGAAAAACCCTTGGTCTTGCCATTCATATTATGTCTGATATCCTACGTATCATCATTTACACTAGTCCGATGTGTACTTTTATTGGTTTCTTCCTGTAGTTATGTTATCAAATATGTTAGAATTTTTTGTTTTATGTACTTTACCTATAATAACTAATGTATTTATTTCATACTTCTAATTAAACCTCTCCGTATTAATCATGATTTTGTTTGATTTTCTGATTGTGCACTTTAATGATATTACAGTCGAATCCAGAAAACTCTGTGGGACCAAGAAGTGGGTGTAGCTCTAAAATGCTGGGTTATTGGGTAGGCATTAAAAGTTTTTCATGCAAGTAGGGGAGCCCTGATGGGAAGTTATGCGTTTTTTCAGTATATGTTTGGTTATTTGGCAAATATAACGACATTATTTCCATTATTGATTGCCTGAATCTGAATAAAGATTTTCATTATTAATGTATGCATGTGTGTATAATCGTATGTTATAATTCAGCAAAGTTTGAAATTCCTTTTTGGCAAATTAAGAATTTCACCTATCCAAAAGTTTAACGGGGCATGCAAGTTTTTTCATCTTGCTCAAATGTGGTAAAGTTTTCTTTTTCTGTTGGGTTACCAAGTACCCCAGTGTTAAAAATAAGCAGTCATCAGTCACATTTTGCGGCTGAAAATTTCTGATTCAATGCCCAGTTTTCAAACTCTTAGGTGGCGAATTTGACTCCATTTTGGATTTCAATAAAGCTTTTCTTTCCTGACTCTGATTAGGACCAGTGATTGAAGGAGTAAATTTGTAGAAGTAACTTTCAAATGCTACGAATTTTGTTTTTAAAAAACCATTTTTTTCTGTGCATGTTAGAAATATGCTATTGGTTAGTGATGGGCATAATATAGTTCTCATAATCAAATCACTCGATTATTCAAGTTCCCTTGAGAACTCAATTATCACAGCTCGAGTTCTCGATTCCAAAAGCTCTCGTATCAATCACTCCAGTTATCGATTTTAAAATTTTTCTTATCAATCACATAGATTATCTGAAGTACTCTATTACCGAGATCTCGATTATCAGAAGTACTCGATTACAGAGATCTCGATAATCAAAAGTTCTTGATTATGCCCATCACTACTATTGGTAGTGTGTAGTATACAGGAGAGGTTATTGACAGTGAGCTTTCTATTTGGGACATATAGTTGATTCATTAAAAATGGCTGACATTGTTTGTTTTAATGACTAGAAACATATACTAGGTGCCATTATAATACCTAGATTTAAATTCTTGTTTCTATGGCTGGTGCCAGGTTTTCGGGATGCTATTGTATTGAAATTAGAGATGTTTGAAAACATCTGAATGCTGTAAATTTTATAAAGTTGGAATATGAATTATCATAACAGTGGTGTTTTCAAGTTTTCAAAATTCACGTGTTGCGTAATTGATGTTCCTAATTGATTTCACAAGTGCCGTACCAAATAGCGCTTTAGGTGAGTACTCAACTTGGCAGTGTACTGAAAGTCAGACATGCTTCAAACTATTGCCTCATGAACACCATGCTGAGTATGCACTAAGTACTCGGTATAGTGTTTGTTTTGAAGCTATCACTAATGCTATGCAATTGATTCATATAAAAATATTTCAATCAAATTTATTAAAAATATTTGAAAATATTTCAATCAATCACTGTTTTAGTTTAGGAAAGAAAGAAAGGAAGGCCCCGGCAAAACACACAGGGAAGAACATGTAAGAGGCACTAGTTAAATTGACGTAGTATCTCTTTCATGTTTCATCTCTGTGAAGTCTATATTTTCCGAGCTGTATCCTGCTCAAGCACGTAAGGTAAGTATATCTCATAATTTAATCATTATAAATAGCAAAACACATGCTTTGTACATTATCATCCATCATTATACTATTTAATCTTATTTTCTGAATTGAAAAGTTTACTTGACTGTTCTTAAGAACAATAATCAGAAAAAATGGATGTGTTCAGAGAAAATAGGTAAGTTCCAAGCATTATATTTATTTTTAATATGTATTTTTTAAAATTACTTATATTTTTCTTAGTTTTTGCTCAAAATAGGAATAACCAAGTGTTAGGCTCCTCGCAACAGATTCTGCTATGGAAGTTGCAGTTGAAAATTAGTTAGGGTACATCGAAGCTAGAAATGATGAGAAAAAAAAAGGAATGGAGATGTTTTGTCCTCATCACTTTTAGAAGAATTGTGATGTTTTTTATACTGTATATTTTAAAAATATTTGTCAATAAAAATATTTTATAGTGTTACATCTTTTTTAATTACATAGAATGTTGTTTTGAAATGTAGAAGCTGCTGCATACTACTTGAAGGAGCATATAAAGGTAGGTCTGCATCGGAATGTCAACATTTAATTCAAGTTAAGTTTTCACGTACGAAATTCAACATTGAAGCAATACAGTATAACTTTGATTTAACAATTTCCTAATTTTATTTATACATTTCACTGGTCCGGATCTGACTGCATTGAACGTCTATGCTCTTCGATTTAATGATAACTTTTTCCAGTCCCTTGACAATAGTTAATTTGAGGTTATACTGTATTTCATTCGAGATAAAAATGAATACATGTTTTCACCATTTGCCTGATATATAATTTCTAGATTATGAGATGCAGAAGTGACAGAATATGAGAACAAAAATAGTTCACAGATATTTTAAAGTAACAGGGAATTATGTACTCTGGGGGGATTTTTTTCATTTATACATGTTATATTAGTTGCTTTTAGCATGTGAACTTATAAACATTTATTCAAACATTGTTTTGTTAAGAAGATTGTAGTAACAGATTTGGAAAAACACCAATATGTAAATCAAAAGGAATGTTTCGTAAAAAACCCATAAATTACATCATTAAAGCAATTTAGTTAGATTCATATTAACCAGAACTGATATTTTAAAAAGTTGAAGGAAAGCTAACTATTTCAAACAATGATTACATGGATGAGCTTGAGCTACATAATTTCACCAGAGTTCTTCAATATGCAAAAAATCAAAATTTGATATTTTACAAAAAGTAAAACTTGGTTTCTTGTGTATGGTATTTGTTTGTAGTAAAGGAATATAGAAAAAAATATCTTACAGGTTTGACAGAGGAACTTTAATATTTAAAACTGCTAATAAACGTAGTTGTACTAAAATGTATTCTTTTAAAAATGTAAACAACTTTATGGGTTTAAAAAATGGTTACTCATGGTGTCACAAATAAGTTAAAGTGTTAAAACTTTTGCACTTAACTGCAGTTATTAACATTTATCAAAATTATTGTTTGCAAAAATGTTGTTTTTAATAGATTATTTATTCATTGACACCAAAGAGTTACCACTTTTTAAATTATAAATTTTTTTAAAACATAAATCATCAAAAAAAAAAAAAAAACTACTAAATCCAGCAGTCACAGAACTGAGACTTGAATTTAAAACAAGGAAGAAAAAAGCATCTTGCTTCTTTGTTTTTTAGCAAGGAGGGAGGCGGCGGAGTTAATTGGGGAAAATCTGGAACAGTATGCAAAAAAAAAATTATTTCATAGGTACACATAGAATGAAAACCCATCCGTTAAAGATTTTTGAAAAAAGAAAAGTATAAATAACTAATGAATGCCGACTTTATAACTTATTAATTATTGTAGAATATATTTTAAAGCTGTAAACAAATTTACTGGTTTCAAAATCACAACTTTTTGTTCATATATCAATAAATAATTTATTTACAAATATCAACACTTTTATTCATAATTATCAGTAAAATGGATCTTATAACTGCATTGAAAATGTAAAACTAAGATATTTACAAATAACTCATTTATTATTATACAATAAGTTGCTTGTTTTAAACCAGTAAATTTGTTTACAGCTTTAAAATATATTTGAAAACATTAAATCTATAAAACATCGTTTCTTATATCTCCTATACATCTACAGGATCAAAAATCGATATCAATAACCAGTTATTAAGACATCCAAAAGCTATCTGGACATGACATCCTATGAATATGCAAGAAACATCCTCCGGATGTCTATGAGATATCCAGAATATCCCTTGGATATCTCTGAGATCGCCGCGGAACGTCTAGATATTTTCGACGTCAGTGGGAGTCAAAAAAGTGCAACCTTTCGACCACTGGTAGATATTCATTTAGACATTCGGACATCTTATAGTCATCTTTTGGACTTGCCTCATCTCTAGTTCTATAGCTAGTGGATCTCTTATAGATGACTTTTAGAGATAGGTGGTTGTCTGGGCCACTCCTTTACCAAAACAAAAAGTAAGGACTTTTTAAAATAAATTAAGGACCTTAAAATATCAACTACTCATCAACTTATTTATTATTAAATCCATATATATGTATCATACAAACATGCCTTAGTTTTTAAGCATTTTTCCGCAGAAAACTAACACTTTTAACATTGCAAAGTCAGACTGAAAATAGTTGATGTAAGAAAAAAAAAAGCTCTCTTAATTTTTCCCAAAAAAACATTCTTAAATGGATGTCCACGAGAAGGAGAACTAATTTAATATTACTTATTTTAAAAGTTTAGTTTTTAGTATGATTAAATATTTACACAGAAGTTAATATAAATCATTTATTCAAGGGCTAAAATTCAGGGCAGGATGACACTTACAGAACTTCCTCAAATCCCTTCCTTGAAAATAGTTCGGACAGGAAATTCCTGCCCAGAGAAGCTTCATTATTTTACATTAAAAAGAATTGCTTGTTAACAATTAGTATAAATTTTGAGATAAGCACAGCACTCCAAGCAAACTTTTACAATATTGGCATACTGAAAAAAATTGAATTTTAGTCATTGATATGCACAAGGTGACCACAGGAGGAACAAAATCATGTTCCCTGATTTCTCCCTGTCCAACTAAATTGGTCCGATTTCTCTTATAGCCAATTTTTCATTTTCATATAAGGTTATATTTCTACTCCTTCTAGTTACTTGAATGCACCTAGCCAATAATACTATTTCAGGCACTAATTTTTTCTATGCAAAATGAGCAAAAATAACACAAAATGCATTGAGACCGCTGATTTGTTAGGAAACATTTAATAAGAATGCAAAAACTTCATTAACAAAACGAATGTTTTTTCTATTTAAAATTAGTTTACTACTCTCCCTACATCTCCAAAGAGAGCCTACTAGTTTTTTAGACTTCAGTTTTTAAAAACTTTTGAAGAACATCCCCCACTGTTTTCTTTCCTTGAACTTCACAAAAGATAGCTTTAAGTTGGGCTTTCAAGATTTCCATTTCAAAAAAATTAGAGAATAGCGCCTGAATCCCCTTAGCCTTAAATCATCTAAAAATGGCCTAAAATAGTGTTTTTAAAACTTCAGCTACGAACTTTGAGGGAGAGCCCTCCAAACTTCACAAAAAATGGTCTAAATTTACGTTTTAACCACTCCAGTTTCAAAAACTTTCAAAGAAGAGCCTTACTTTTATCCCACCAAACACAGCCTAAAGGTTTTAAGACTTCAATACTAAAACTATTTTTGGCAGAGTTGCTCCTAATTCTCCCCCTATAAGTCACTTAAAAATTTCCTAAAGTAACGTTCTTTACAGATAGGTCAGCTTTGGAAATTTTTTAGGGAGAATCTCACCAACCCCTAACTTAACAACAAAAGACAGCAGCTTAAAATTGGGCCGATAAATCATCAATTCTGAAATATTTCCGGAGGCTGGAAGTGAATCACCAAACACCTACCCCTACATTTACCAAAGGCCTAAATTTGCGTTTTTAAGACTTCAGTTTCAGAATTTCTTCTAAGTCCTCCTATATTTACATCACCAAAGACAACCTAAAAGTTTTAAGACTTCAAATTTTTCGGACAAGAGCCCAAAACTTTCCTCACCCTTGTATCACCAAAGATAGCTTGGTGCAGAGTTCTAAATATACTAGCTTCAAAATTTTTTTGAAAGAGAGACCCCTAAACCCTCGTGATAAATTAAACAGAAGATGGCTTAAGTTTGTGTTTTTAACGGTTCAGTTTCAGATATTTTTCTGAAGAGAGCATCCGCCCTATTTTTACACTACCAAAGACCATCCAAAATTTTAGGAGTGCAAATTAGAAAACTTTTTGTGAGACAGCCTCAAATACCCTTTCCTGTAAGTTATAGAAAGATAGCTTAGACCTAAAGACAGCTGAGAAGTTTTAATTCAGCTTCAAAATTTGTCGGAGGAAGGGCAAGGGCAACCCGAAACCCTCCTCTATACTCATGAAAGATGGCCAAGAGTTGAGTCTGTAAGGCTCCTGATTTTAATTTTTTCTACAAAGAACTCCTCTGCCCTTTACCTTGGTATTACTAAAGACAAGAGACAGCCTAAAATTTTTAAGACTTCAGTTGCAAAAGTTTTTCAGGGGAGAGCCTCAGAACCCCCTCTTTCTAATTCACCCAAAGTTAGCCTAAAAAAATAGCTTTTACTTCAGCACATTTTCAAGACTCCAGTTTTGTAATTTTTTCAAAAAAAAAAAAAGAACCTCTCTCCAATATTTTTACATCACTAAAGACAGCCTAAACTTTTTTCGACTTCAGTATCTTTTAAAACATTCCAAGGGTTCAAACATTCCTTACTCAACTCTTCCAGGACTCTTAAACCATTCTGCTTAATTCTCCAAACTTCAAAAATTGCCTGCAATTACATTTACACAACCTCATTCTCAAACGATTACAGACATTTTTGAATTTTTTCTTTAGAAAGTGCCCCTGTTTTAAAAGTTGCCAGCAGTAGTGAAAAATAAGGACTTTCAAAGGGTTTTAAGGACCTTGAGCAAAAACTAAATACTTTTAGGGCCCTTATTTTTGAAAATGAAAAATAAGGAGTTTCCAAGGACTTATAAGGACCGTGGGAACCTTGTGGGTAAAATAATGAAAATTTTGGGATATTTAGAACAAATTTCAAAATATGAGGAATTTCAGGACAATTTTTAAAAAAATAGGAATAATAGGTAAATTTGAACAAACTCTTACCCTTGTAAAACTTTAAAAAAATATTTAAGCAAAAATAAAATTTAGCCAGCTATTCAGCATTAAACTCTTTACAAGCCTTGAATTCAGTTTTAAAATTTTTAATTTCATGTTTTTAATGTAATTAAAAATATAGGGTCATGCCAGGAAAATGTCAACCTGCAGCCAAATTTTTAACTCAATCAATATTAATGTGTTATACATCATTTTAGAGATAACATTCTTAATTTTCGAATCTCATAAAAGGTTTTTCAAGATAGATGCCGTGCGTAGAATAATTACTGCTTGAAGATCTTCAACAACAACATGTAAATTTTAACTATAAAGCATTCAAGAAATGCGACCTGAAATTTTTTAAGCACGTATTCGATGTAAATAAATTTTTTTTGTCAATTATTGATTATATTTTGAGATTTAAGTTTCTTTGATTTCTTTCGTTGAATATTAATTTTTTTTTCTCATTGAGCCTAATTTCAATTCTGTGTTAAACGACCTGTTACATTCCTCACAAAACGTTATATTTTCCCTTCCACACTTTTTATAGGACCATAAAATGAAAATTTTTGCTTTATTCTCTTTCCAAGAGCTTCCTAGAATGCATTTAAAATGTTGAAACACGATTAACTATCAGTGTGAGGAACGTAACATATTGATTGTGACGAATGTAATCGCTTGAAACAAACACTGCACCTTTCGAACGTTTAGTTCAATAAAAAATGAAATGTATATTTTGAAATAGTTGTTTTTTCAATGTTACTGTATTATATTTTGTAATTTTTGCAACAATTAACTCGATTTTCAACACATATTTGTGAAATTTTCTTGGGTTGCATTTTATGAAAACATCGGCAGTGTATTAAATTTTTAATTTTTGCAACAACTAACTCGATTTTCAACACATATTTTGTGAAATTTTCTTGTGTTGCATTTTATGAAAACATCGGCAGCTGAAAAAAAAAAGAGAGAGTTAAAGCAGAGCAAGAATAGCAGGTACAGTGACCACCGCTTATTAAAATCACATTCATTCTCAGGTCATTTGATTTTATAAAGTGGCTGATTTTATAAACCGGCATACCTACATTTAAAAAAAAAGAAAGGTTTTGGAGTTTAAATACTTTAAAAAATGAAATGAGCTACACCATTAATTTTTGTTTTAAATATTTCAAAATACAGTAGTAATTTTAACTAAACATAAGGGTTTTTTTTTTTACACAAGGATCTTAAAATATTGGCTTATCACAGTTTGGTTAACAGAATTGGAGAATAAAGATTCAAAATAGCGTCTAAGAGTTTACAAAATGTTTTGTAACATTCAACAGTTTATTTTCTTCTCTGCTGTAAAGTAGTACATCATATATTATCAAGCGCTTTCTGACATCCATTGAAGAGGTAAACTCAGCGCTGAGATTTCCTCATCTTCTGAGACCAATTCCTTCACTTCTTGGGGCTTCTTCATCAATTTTCTGCATATGATTTCCAAAATTTTGATTTTATAAAACGGCGATAGTGATTTTATTAAAGGATGATTTTTAACATGTTTTTGCATTGCAATGAGTCTGTTCTTCCAGATTTGATTTTAAAAAGCGGCTGATTTTATAATCCAGTGGTTTTATTAGCGGCGGGTACTATAAACAAAAAAGAAAAAAAAAGACACGAAAAAAACAGCCGAGCATATGCGAATATTACGACAAAAAACACAAAAGGGTTAAAAAAAAAAAAAAAAAAAAACAAGAAGACTGAGGAGTCAGGAGATGAGAATCAATTGTAGAGAAGCTAGTAAGCTAGCTTTGAATCGAGTTGTATACCAATGCAACTTTGCCTTTTTCAACATGCTAAGTTAACGGAAAGATTAAAAAAGCACGCTCTTCTATGTAGTACCAGGGGGAAAAAAAAGGCTTTTATGTGTTACCTTGAAAAATAATAATAATAATATTGGAATTACTGTGGCAGAAATGAAAGTCAAAAAGTTCTTGGAAGAAGCTTCCTAAAAAAAAACAATCCTTACAATAGATATTGTTTTTGTAAAGAAGATTACATTTCTTGATAGCTTTCTGGAAGAAAAAAAAGTTCTGCTTGTGTGTGATAAAAAACAAAAAGTGTATTGTAAAAACTAAACACAGAAGAAAAACTTATCTTTTCTGCTTTATTACATTCTAAACTACCATTTCACCCGTATGTTTTCTCTCACGCCAAAGTCTTGTTCTTTCTGCGTCTGATTTAGGCATATTCACAACTTGATTATATATTTTAATGAAGAAATTAACTAAAAATTACTCGAAATTCGCCTTTTAGCTGTTGCCAAAAACAATAAAAATAGTAATAATAAAGTTAATTTTGATAATAAAAGTTCAACTAAATTCAAGGCTAAACCTTAGCAATGTGGATTATGCTCTTGAACTTGAATCAAAGAAATCCCAAAAATCTGCATTATTAGAAACGTTTAAAGTGACTAAAATCCACAAATATATGCTTACTTAAGCCTTGAAAATTAAACTGTTAATTTTATTAACAAAATTAAATTTAAAAGCTATCATTTTTCATTTTTTCTAGAAACAATTAAAAAACAACTACGTCACTTCCGTCACACAGAAATGTTGGGGATTAGAAAAGCAATACTCTCGCATAAAAAGTTTCACTTCAAAACAGAGGAGAAAAAAAATAATTTTGCACAAAGCCAATAAAAAAGCATTGATTTAATTCATGTTAAAAAATTTGTTGATATAAGTCTTACTTTTAAGATAAAGTATCAGTGCTAACTTATTAATTATATTTAAACACGTAAACGGTCTAAAAAACTACACGAGTCATCAATTGACAAACGTAACATCCGAGCTCCCGAGTTACGCTCTTTAATGTTACGTTCGTCATCACGTCATATTTGAAAAAATATTCATTTCTGTTACATTATACGAAAAATGAGTATTATTCTGCATGAAAAATAAAGTTAAGGAATGAAAATAACGCATTGCACTGTTTTTACAATAATATTTACCAAAACTTTAGCATGGGCGGATTTATGGGGGGTCAGAGGGGGGCAATGCCCCCCCAGTTTTGGGTGGACTTTATGTAGCAACAACACATCTTCCAAAAATTAAAAAAAAATCATTATTTTTTCGTTTTTGAATAGTTCAGAAGAGCATGGGTGGATTTATAGGGGGGGGACAAAGGGGACAATGCCCCCCAATTTTGCGAGGAGTTTATATAGTAACAACTCATCTCTCCAAAATTATAACAAAAAAATATCATGATTTTTTTCTTTTTTGAATAGGAAATTTTCAGAGACTGGAAAGTGCAAATTATTGATAGGTTCTAAAATCCCTGAAAAGAATTGGCGCAGTAAAGCCTACAAGGGCTCTTAAGCCAAAACCCCAATCTAACCAACCAAACCTTGAAAATTATTAGACAAGTCTTTGAAACTCCTAAGCAAAGAGTGCTTCAATTTTATTTCTTATCACGTGTATAAATTAAGAATTGTTCAAATGGGTAGTATGTTACTCTCTTGATACCTATTCTCTTAATCGTGCACCATTTCTTTAAAGTATTAACTTGCATCACGGAAGCCACTTTTAAAGCGTAATACTTAAAAAATATATATATATTTGCCTATTATTTCCAATTAACCCTTATAAGACTTCAAAATGCAGAATTTTATATCCATTTTAGACAATTTCCTCCGGGGGAGTAACCCCCGGGCCCCCCTAAAACTGGAGATATTTCTATATCCCACTTAAAAGGGAGCACTGCGTCACTCTCTTAATACCAGCCCCCTCTCTTTTAAGGTCAATTTAAAAAGGACAGCATGATTACACACAGTAATGAAAACGACACATAAAAAAGTAAAGAATGGCCTTACGCATCACAGAAAACAGGCAAAAACATCGGAGGGGGAGAGGCAATTAAAAATCTTGTTCAAAAAAAAAAAATATCCTGCCCCCCCCCCCCCAGGAACTCAGTCCTAAATCCGCCTATAAACTTTAGAGAAATTGAGAGCTGAATTTCATGTTGCAAATTAAAGGTTGCAAAAAATGTTATGTTCGTCACAACTATAGTAATTTAGTTTCAAAAACCAATTTATGTGATTTATACTGTGTTTTATTGCATAAATATTACACATAAGTTTTATTTTTTCACAAAATTCCACAAAACCACAAGTTAATGATCATTAGAAGTTTTAAAAACTCATGTTATACAACGACACACAGTCCCTGAATGTTACGTTTGTCACTATGGAATGACCATATATATACATTTTTATTTATTTTGTTTAACAAAGTGTAATTAAACATCAAAAATCAGAAAAATCCAATACCCAATGCGGATGCAACGAGATCGTAATTTTCGCAAGATTGCAATCAGCAAACAAAAGAATTATAAGTACAATTATTTTAGAATTGCATTTTGAAGGGTAGCGATAAACATTATTAATGATTATCGGCAAACTCGTCATTTAGGGAGGTCAGGAGGTGTCAACTGCCCCCCCCCCACTTCAGGAAAGCAATGGAGTTCCAAAAATACCTTGTTTCCCCTTTGTAGATGGGCTTGGTTTTTGCTGTTTTTCGGTATAATTTACATTGAGCATACCCCCCTTGCCTCCCCCCTCCCTCTCTCGGAAAAATTCGAAATACAGTAAAACCTGTAAAGTTGACCACCTGTCTATGTTGACCACTTTTGTCTGGAACGGAATTAGTCCTATCTCATATAATGAAGGAAAATCTCTGTAACTTGACCACCTCTCTATCTTGACCACCTGTCTATCTTGACCACTAATGTACACCAAATTTGGTTTGGAGTATTGTAAAACACCCTTTGTAAGTTGACCACTTGGTTTATTTTTTTAAACTTTTCAGCAAATTATTTTATTTTATTATTTATTTATTATTTATTTTGATAGCTTTCTAAGAATGTTTTTGATGCTTTGATGACAGACTAGCATTTTACTAACTAAACTGCAGCATAAAGCTTATGCTGCTCCTTATTCTCAACTTGTTTTTCATTTCTTGTTCTACTTGAGATAGCTTTTTGTATTCTGTTCAATGAAAATAGGTGTCAGTAGAAAGGTTAGTCTTTTCTTTCAGTTGCAATACGTTGGGGCAACACAGGAATTGTGCTAAAAAGAGCAGGCACGGATCTATATATTTTGGCCCCCCCTGCAACAAAATATGTAGGACCCTCCCTAGTGGCCAAAAGTGTCTATTTGTAAAGTGAATAAGTCTTAGTGCTAGGTTTTTTTTCCTCAATTTCTAGGGCCATTAGCCCTTTTAAGGACGCGGGCCCCTCGCACTGCGGGTACGCTGATCTGCGCTTGCTAATGAGTAAAGTTAAATGTTTCTCGTGCAAGGGATTAAGAGATAGTAAATTTTTATTTTAACTTTATGAACTGGGAGAGTCGAACTTGTTGCTCTTTGTGCTATAAGTTTTACATAAAAGGCTTCAAAAAGAAAGTTAGTTGAACTGTTGAACTTGAGATTAATAAAAAGTATATAATATTAAAATTAATTGAAAATGGAGAAAGCCTGAAAAATTTAGCTGGCATATATGGAATTTCTAAAACTACAGTGTCTAATATAGTTAAAAACAAGGGAAAAATAACAAAATTATTTGAATAGTATTTTTAATTATTGTTTTACTTTCAATAATGTTAAACAATGAAAGTGAGTTGAATAGAAAGACTATGGGTGAATTCCTTTAAAAAATGAATACATGGTGCAAGAAATGATAAAAAAAAAAAAAATTACCACCCTTTATAAGTTGACCACCTGTTTAAGTTGACCGCTAAAGTACTGCACCGCGAGTGGTCAACTTACACAGGTTTCACTGTAATGGGTTTGAGTATCAAACCAGCTCTTCAATAAAAAAACTTTTGGACATTTGACACACATGCAGAGCATTAGAATTTAGCTGGAACTGCGCTTTTAATAAACATAAAAAAGAAATTTCATTCATTTGCCTCCTAACAAAGCGTAGTAATAAGCATCAAAAATGAAAAAAAAATAAATAAATAAAATAAATCATATAGGATGCAAAGAGAAGAGCACCCTGTTTCAAAATGAAGGCATCAAAACTATAAACTAGTTTAACAAAGTAATAATTCAAAAACGTTAGAATTTCATTTTAACAGGTCTACACGACGAATACTATTAATAATTACCATTGAGCTATAATACTATAGTGCCTAGAAAGAGTAGTGTGCGGCTACCACTGTTTTCGTTTTCCCGGTGATTCTTGAAGACAAATTTTCGGGAATCCGCTAGAGGGCCGTTCCACGATCATGTATGTGACATTTGTAAAAAAAAAATTCAACAAAATAAATTTTTTAAATGGATTGAAACTAAATATTTTCATGATTTTTATTTTATTTGATAAGAGTATCCTACTACATTTATCTACAATTTTTTTTTCATTCACATTGCATGAATTAATTAGATACAAGATAATTAAATTGTATCTATTATGTATGTGACAATTTTTGGAAGTCCCTTTCCACATGGAAACTTTCACAATTAATTTCAGCAAATGTGCAAAGATTTCAATGTTGATATTTTTTGTTTATTTAACATCTAAATTGAAGTTAATAAAAACAGTTTTTTTACGCTTCTTCAGGTCCAGGTACATTTAAAATAAACAAAAACCAGGTATCATGTTTGTGACATGGCAATCATGTGCGTGGCAGAGTATGAAATGAATGCAATATTTTTAAGCATAGCTTTGCTTTCTTTATCTGTAAGAACTACAAAATTATTTTTGACATACATGATTTTAAGATATAACATAATAAATTTGCGTTAATAAGGGTTAGTTTTTACAGTTTCGTGTCTACCCAAATTGTGCATCGCCAGGTTCATTGAACATTACAAATCTATCAGAAATTGTAGGCATTGGCAAGACTTTCACAATATCACTTCTAGACATTTTGATATTGTTCAGCATTCTCTACATAAGAAAAGCTTGTAGTAGTAGTAGCCTTAGTTTATCACGTTCAGAAAAAAATTAGCTTTCATTTGATATATAAATGACGACTATACTTTATGAGTGCATAAATGTGCACCAATAGTACCCGTTTATATGTGGCTTCGAATAGGTTGCGGTCAGTTGCGCAACGGCAACCATAACTTTTCAAGTTCTTTAGGTATATTTCTTTCAAGTAGAGTATAGTTTATTTCAACAACAAATGCGTCATTTTTACCCCAAAATGTCAAACAATATTAATTTGATAAAAAATACTTGCGGGCACTTCTTGCTAGGCAACCTAGCCAAAACACATTGCTCCTTTTATTATGTAATATAAAATTTGATTTTGACGTTATACTCGAGTTCAAAATTCCTCACCCAGATCTTAGACTATGAGAACTTCCCATGCCCGAACTATCAATAATTCGATGTTTTCAGCCGGTCCCTTCGGACTTCGAGCTATCGATAGTAGACGATATATACACTGGTTTCATAAATTAAGGAAAAATCACAAAAATGACGATTACTCAAAAAGTTACATGTAGAATTTTATGAAACTTACCCACAATATGCAACATATAGTAAGAAATAAAAATAGCATAAAAAGAAATTATCAGACAATTATGGCAGCATAAAAATTAACACTTCCCTAAAATGAACAAATCGAAAGTGTCAGTTTGCAATACAAAAAGTATCTTAAATATAGAATATGTTCCCATCTAGAAGCAATACAGCACATACAGCGATGTGTGATGCTGTCAAATATGCGGTCTATCAGTTCCACAGGAAGCAGGAGCCATTGCTCTTGCAAAGCAGTATCAAGTGCGGCAAGGATCTTAAGGGGCGGGTTCAGAGCAGCTAGACGTCTCCCTAACGCATCCCAAATGTGATCAATAGGATTCAAGTCCGAGGATCGAGCTGGCCACTCCATGCGGAGAATTGTAGCCTGTTGAAGATAATCATCTACGATGAGAGCTTTGTGTGGTCTTGCGATATCGCCCTGTAACAGGAGAGCATCACCAATTGCCTCGGCATATGGGCTCACATAAGCATCAAGGATGTTATCTCTATAAACCTGAGCATTCACGGTTCCCCTTGGAAAGACATGGAGATCTGTGCGTGCACCTAAAGAGATGCCACCCCAAACACAGACACTGCCTCTTTCCTATCCATCTCTTCCGTGGATGTTTGACTGATAACTGGTTCCAGGTTATCTCCATATCAAATAACGCCTGCTATCGCTTCCTAGACTAAATCTAGACTCATCCGTAAAGAAAAAAAACCCTCCATTGATACACGGTTATAACCAGGGGTTCCAGACAAGTGAAAATATTCCCTCTAAGGTGAAAGCATCCCACTCAGCAGAACTGGTCGGCGAGACGTCCCATAATGGTCGTATGTTTGACGTCTGGAGGGCGCTTCAATATGATGTCCACAGGATGCCTCTAATTTTATTTTTAGTAAAATTTAGCGCAGAAAATGAGTCAAAAGTTGATAAAATTGTTGAAAATAGATGAAAAACGTATATTTTGCTTCAAAAAAGTTTAATTACTAATTAAAACCGTGTTTTTCCAGTTTGGTCTTATAGCGTCAGTTTAGTCAGTCCCTGGGACGACATAACATTCACCATTTGAGGACCCTTTTACTCAACCCGGGTTCCAGCCCTCTACCCTCCCTGTGTCGTCCTGGCGACGGACTTCATGCCATCTATGCAACGCCGAACCTTTTTACACTTACACTTCATCAAGATATTCCGCGTAAAAATATACTCCTTAGCAAGAAATAAATAAATAAATTATTGAAAGGTTTAAAATCGCGTCTTTTTGTTTCGAAACACATTGTAACGAAGAAACATGGATAAAATAAAGAAAAAAGTTAAGCTTCCAACGGTGATTTTATTTTTGATTCTATTTCGAGATATTCATGCGCGGCATTCTAAACCAGCGCCGTCTCTCTGAGCTCCCGCTCGCCGTTTGGCCATGTTTTTGCAAGCATGAAAGGTAAGTAAAAATATTTTTTTGTTTATTACGTATAGAAATGCAATAAGAACGTTGTGTGCATCTTTTCTTAAAGATGTTTGTTTAAGAGTAATCCTTAACGTCACCAAAAGAAAAAAGCAAACTTTTAATGTATATTCGTGTGCGTTTTTACTTGAAATGTAGTGTTAACTATATGATGTGTTCCATTGTTTGTCCGTTGTGTTTGTGGCAGTTTAGTGTAAATGTTTACAGGAATACGTTCTTGAAGTACTGAAAAGCATTGTTTTTTTGTTTTGTTTTCTGCGTGTCCCTGCAGCATGTGAAAAAAAAAAAAAGGTGCTCGTTACGTAATGTAAATACACAATCATGCCGATACTTCGACTGTTGCAGATTCTGTTGATACTAAATTTAACAACGATATTTTTTTTTATGGTATGAAATTAGACAGTTGTGATTGACATTAATATAATGTGTTTTATTGCAAGCAAATTCGTATACTCTGTATTATAATGCAAGCAGATGATGTTTAAAAATAATGATTTTATTGTTTTTCAAACTCTCAAGCTTTTATTAAAGCAAGCGTTTCTTTATCTCATGCTTGGTTTTCTCCTTAAAGATGTTTATGTCATGATTCTGTAATTTTACTCCCTTGAAGTATTACGCCAAATTTTTAAGAGTAAATAAACCTGAAGTGATTTTGCTGTTATGCATCGTTTTGTTACTTTATTGCATTCAACTGTTTTAAATTTTTCAGAATGATTTACTTCCTTTTTATTTTTGTCATTCGCAAAAAAAATCATATATAGTTTTTAATTTACTAATGCAATGATCATGCTCTTTTTCTGGAGAATATCTTCAGTAGTATTTACGTAAAGTTTGTCTGCGAGGTCACCAAGAGCCATTGAAATTTTTAGGAGCTGCTTTTTTTAGGAGAAGAGGGAGGCATGCCATCGTTCTTGGGGGACTTGACCAGCGCTGACAAGATTCCATGTCACCCTAATCGAAAACTGGTTGACTGGGCATGGTTCGGAATCAAAATCATGTTACGATTTTTATGGGGATGCCTGTCCCAAGCTAACAAGGCCTTTGGGTCTAGGTGGCCCTTGCACTCACATGCATGATATAGTGTATGAAATTACTTTTTCTTCTCCTTTTTATTACAAAATTGTAATGCATTGTTATTTAAAGTCTGAACCAAATGATTGGTATGACAGCAGCAGTGTCATATGATTTTTTGCATTTTACTAAAATTTATTTATAAACATTTAAATTCCATTGAACTAGACTATATTCTTAATATTAGAGCGAGGTTTTGTTTTTGTGAACGACTTTATTTAACAACTACCAAATTTTTTATTAGTGTTTCATGGAACTTGATATAATACAGTCGTAACTGCATTAAAGGTACAAAGATAATTTTCATTTTGATTAAATTACAATAAAATACCATAAAAATTATTTTTCTTTAAAAAGCCGGCTTTTTACAGTGGTTTAAACCAAATAAAGCCGACTGGCCTCTTTTGGCCCGGCTAAAATCAAACAGCCCTGCCTACTGGTCCCTTGAACCAGTGAATTATTTTTCTAACCCATGTGTAAGCAGTAGGTAGCACTGCATGAGTGATGGCCTGTTTTTGGTTTTCATAAACTATGTAAAATTGTCTACATTGTGATATCAATGCAGCATATATAGAAGATTCAAGGGGTACTATAATGAAGTACCAAATACATATTAACATGCTATGGTACTTTTTGTCATTATATATAATTTTCTTCCTTTTTTTAAGGAAGAAAACTTAAAGGCATCGAAGAGCAGAATGGAAATGCTTCTACTTTAACTTTGTCTAAAAGGTAATATCTTTTTGTATTGAATTTTCATGCTTTTTCTTTCTTTCAAATGCAAATAATATTTGTTTTTATCACGCTTTTATTAGCTTCACCTGTATGTATGTATGTATCTTGTAACGGAATCTTGCAGCTCAAATTTCGCCCACTTCCTGTGATCGGATTCTTTTGAAATTTGGCACGCGACCTCAGACCCGATGACAATGCAATATTCTATAATCAAATTAATTAATTAACTCTTTTAATTGTTAGTTTCCTCCAATTTTAATCAATATTTTGGCATAAATCCAATAATGTGAAAAAGGAAAAATTTTAAAAAATACATTAAAAAATGCTCGCAAAAATTATTTAAAAATATCTACAAAAACCTTTAATTTTTCTGCATCAGACAAAATTTGTTCCAATGTTCCAAGGTAATTAGAACATGAAATATAATTGTTTTTTAACTTATTTCATTCCAAAATTTAGGTGAGCCTTCAATTGGAAATTCATTGCTGATCAGACCATTGTTGAACAAAACTTTCATTCAAATGCATCTCAAATTTTCAAAGTAATATAAATATGATTTCCGCAAACATACATCGATGACTCACAGTAGCTTCCCATCGGGGTGCTCTTGTCTTAACTTTAAGATATTACCTCGCACTCGTTTTAAAAATAATTTCGTCAATTCAACTTTTACGAAAAGATGTAATTGCAATTTTGCCTGATAATTCTCCAACAAAAGACTAAAAAACATAAAAATAAAATAATAGTTAAAAGAACTAAAAAAACACGCTTTCGTAGCAAAATGAACTAAAAAGTGAAAAATAATCGGTACAGATGTGATATACCCCCCCCCCCCCCATTTGCCGACATTCGATTTTTTTGCACAAAATTAAAATATTTTTCTCGCCAATGAGGCGATAATTTTTTATGCATGGCATCCCTGGCCAAACTAACCTGTGTTTAGCAACCCGAAGGTAATCTTACAGATCTGTTCAAACTTGTTTACTTGGGTTGTTTGGGTTTCACGCAGGAGAGATACGTGGTGTTGTTTCGTGCAATATACCTTATAGGAATGCTTATTTTGTGTTAGTTTAAATTCAGTAGTTGTGTTTTGAAGTAAAAACATTAGAAAATGCCAGTTTCTTCAAACTTGAAGGTTAATTAAAAGTTAAGTCCAACGTGGTGTGTATCTGTAACGTGCCATTGTCATATGATGTATTGTTTTAGACTGAGTGTGAATATTTATACCATATAAAAAGGTAAGTTCTTTATTTTAGAATTCAAAAAAAAAAACTCTCACTTCCAAAATTCTTTGTTTTTACAAATCCTTGAGGGGTTCTTGTAGTTTTTAACTTTATTTTTACTGTATGTAAATTAATTTTACAGAAATAGTACGGTTATTTTGTTCTAAAAGTTAATTCTTATCGATGCCACGAATTATTTAGACATTCTATTAACGTGCCTCCTTTAGGTACTGAATTTTATGTTAACAATTGAAAGTTCTTTCGGTTGTACTCTTAAAAATGCTGAATTTTATTAATAAATCTGCACAATAATGGTGCATATTTCACACTTAAAACTGTGTCATTATTGTACACTGAACGGAAGGAGCCACCCTTGGGTGTCTCCATGAAAATATACATAACTGTGACCATACTCCGACTGTAATGTATATTAACAGTCGGAGGGATAATGGACCGAGCGGAGCGAGGTCCTGGCTAGCCAGAGGTCTCATAGTACTTTCGTAATGAGACCGAGGCAGGGCCGGCGAGCCGAGGTCTCATTACGAAAGTACTATGAGACCGAGGGCTTGTATCCCGGAGAAATGATAAAAAAAAAATTAATGCATTAATTTCGACTTGTAATTAATACAATAATTTATTTCATTGTATTTTAATATGTTTACAAAAAACCCCGGCCCTGTACATTTTTGAAGCATATATTCGTGATGTTTTTTGTTGTGCTTTTATGTTGTTTTTATATATATTGTGTTCTGAAGTGCTTTGATCATGTTTTTTTATCTGATTTTTTCCTGTTGGCGCTAAGAAAGCATCGCTAAGAACGATGTATGACATATGTCGTCATACATCGTTTTCTTGGCGACGCTTTCTTGGCGCCAACAGGAAAAAGTCGCCAAGGGTGGGGTCATGGGTGCAAGTTTGGTGATGTGTTCAAGACGGAAAATATTTTCAGCTCCCCCCCCCCTGCCCACATGCAGGCTAAAGGAAAAATTTATGTGTATTAATGTTGTAGATTTTAATAATGCCAGTTTTGGAATTTGTGTTTGATTTAAATTTTAAGCCTATAAATTGTAATATTTAAGCGTTTTGAGATCATAATTCCAAAAAATCTAAAATCCAGCAATAAGTGGAGGGGGGGGGGTCTGGGGGACTCTCCCCAGAAGTTTTTCAAATTGAAGTCCAAAAAACGCTATGGTAGGCTATTTTGGTAAAGTTTTGGGAAAGGAGGGGTTCAGAAACTTACATCAATTATTTCAAACTGATAGTCCCAAGATAACAATATTGGTCAGCTTTCAAAAATATTAGAGAAAGGGGGGGGGTGCTCTGAGCTCTCCCAGAAATTGTTGTTTTAAAAATGAAATTGTACTCCATCTTTCATAACGATTATATGCTTTTTGAATGCACTATGGAAGGGATGGAGTTCAGGAACCCTCCTTCGGCAATATTTCGAAATTGAAGTTCCAAAAATGCAATTTTAGACGAAGTTGGATAATGTTAGGGGTAAAAGCGTTCGCAGCGTCGCACCATTAGTTTTTGCCGATGGTAAACATTTTTATTGTAGCAATAAAATCGCTTAGGACATAAGGTTTTCACTTTTGCAACATAAATCAGTTCTGATCGGAATGTCTACATAAGGTAGCGCCAACAAACCATAAATTTTTTAAACAAGGTATCCTTTCCAAAATTCCTACAGTAGCGCTTTAAATTTTCAGCATCAAAACATTTTCGGAAGAGAACTCCCGAAACCCTTCCTCTAAGTTCACCACAAACGTCCTAAATTTCAATTTTTTAGGCTTCAGTTTCTAAATTGTTTTGTAGGAATAGTACCTTTCTTACCTATAAACATGACTTACGACAACCTAAAAGTTTTAATGCTTTAATTTTGGAAACTTTTTGAAAGAACCTTCCTGCACCTTTCCCCCTTAAGTCATCCAAAAATTGGCCAAAACAAAGCTCTTAAAATTTCAGAAACGAAAATATTAAAAATTCTAAAACTTATTGAGAGAAAGCCTTCGAATTCCCTCTTCTTACCTTTTAAAGATTACCTAAAAATGAGTTCTGAATACTTCAGCTTTGAATATTTTTTGGGAAAGGGGAACCCCGGACCCCAAGACAGTCTCAAGTTGCTCTTTTAATAAGACTCCAGTGTCGGAATTTCGCCTAAAGAGAACCCCTTCCCTCCCTCTTGACATTGCCAAAGACAGCCTAAAAGTTTTAAGATTTCAATTACAAACACTTTTCGGGAGAGGGTTCCAAATGCCATTCCACTCAAGTCCATTTAATTATAGCCTCAAATAGTTTTTAAAACATCAGCTACAAAACATTTTCATGTTAAAACACCAAAACTACCTCTCATAAATGCTCCAAAGATTGCCTAAATTAGTGTTTTTAAGACTCCAAATTTTTGATTTTTTTTTTAATTTTGAAATAATTTTTTTTTTTGATTTAAAACCTCCCCCTGCCCCCTTTTACATCATTAAAGACAGCCTAAAATTTTTTAAAAGTTTGCAGAGGAGAAATATCCAACCACTCCTAGCTTCAAAAATGGCTTTCTATTCAGTTTTTCGATATTTTATACTGTAACCATAGATCTTTAAAAGGGATAGATAGGCCTTTCTCCTACAGCGCAGCGTATTTCGCCCGGAGAAAGTGGGGTCATCATGATTCTTCCGAGAATCACGTGATCAAGGGACATCGTGTCTCCCTCTTCTCGGGTAGCAGTGATCTAACAATACGAAACGTCATTAAAAGTCTAGGATTGTCTGAAGATTTTCATTATGCTTATGTGAGAAATCTCTATATGTGTGAATCTGAGATTTTCTAGCGAAAGAGGGTTTGTTGATGAATGCTATGCTAGTGCCAATTTTATTAAAAAATAAAGACATAGTGAGTAGCAGAAATCTTTCTTTCTGCTAAAGGCAAAAAAAGTCCCCATACAGAATCGAAATTAAGAATATTTTAAGTAATTTACTGTAGATGCCGAGCATTATATTAAATCACTAAAAACTAGCGATGGAAAATTAGTTATAGTATGTCCGCGAAAAACTGGATTTTTAGGTTCCCTAATTTCTATGAAAAGTGTGCTGGGAACATATGAAAAGTATGTAGGTTCCCGAATTCCAGTTCTAAACTGCGTAATGACTTATAAGCTTACTCAGGATCACCTTGAAACTTTTTTCAGTGCGATCAGGTCGTGAGGGGGGACGCAACAATAATCGTCGGACAATTTCGAAGTGCGAAAAAAAGATTATTCATTCATACGGAAATTAAAGAGTCCAGTTCTTCAAATTGCGCTGATTTTGACAACCTTCAAATGCTAAGATTAAATATGAAGCGCAACAAAAATGCTTTGAAAGAAAGCCTTTTCTTCCGATTCCTTTGACGACGATTTGGAAAATTAAGAAATCATCTCAATTAACATGACGCAGTATATTAATGATGTTTCTGACTACGCTGGATTTTTTGTCTGGCAAGTGCACTCTGTTGTAAACTGCGACGACTGCAACGCAGTCTTAACTACAACAAACCAAAAAATAGGCCTAATAAAATTTAAGAATTTTGGGACACATTCAAGTATGATAACTTATTGCAAGATTGTAACCATTGAAATATGTACCTTTGTGAAGAACAACTGAGCGAAAATGTGAAAAAGTTTTGGGAGTAAAACACAAAAATATGATGTTACTTATGAGATCACAAGAGTTATGAGAAAATTTTCGAATTCCGTTTTTCTAAGTTTAAATAAGCATGTGTTGGAAACAGAAGCAGCAGATTTTCTCGTTAACAAGTTTATAAAATTAATCGTTACTAAATATTTAAGCGTTAGAATGTATCGCGCAGTCAATTCAAACAATGAAAATAATTTACAAAGACCAATAAGTAGGAAAGTAACAAAATTAATATTGGTAAGGGACAATAATCATTAGTTTTCTTCACCCTCGATTTTAAATTGTCAAAATTATCATATTCTGTGAGACGAAAAAAAAAAAAGAAAAATTGGGGAGGGGACGGAAGTTAAATGACCATTCATGTAGGTTATAATTGCAAATGAATTATTTTCTGAGTACTTGAAAAAAAAAAAAAAACACTGAAGTTGCTTAAAAATCAGGAAGAAACCAAAGTTATTTGTTTGGCTAATATAGTATTGGTGCGAAACGCATGCGAATATTAGAATATTATTTAATTCAGTTAATTGATATTCGATACTATTCAGCCGTGTGCAGGTAAACGGCAGTATCTGCAGAAATGAGTTTTCGAGATATTTGAAGAAATGCAATTTGGATTCAATACTAACAATAGGGAAATGTTGGAATTAGACGTTTTTTTCGCGCCTTTTTTTCAGCGGAAACCAAATAAACGAGCTTGTACAATAGATGGCAAAAATGCAAAAAAATGAAAAATGAAAATTTTGCAGTTACTGCCCTTTACCTGCACACGGCAGTATTTATACATTTGTATTTCTAATTAGTTTATGATTTTCGATAGGGTTTTATGTTAAATTGTTGCACTGGCTTCAAAAGTTGTGGGAAAAAGCACGCATTGAAAAAATTTATCTGTATTTGAAAAATTTGATTGAAATAAAAATAATATAAGGTCAATTTCTGTTTAAGATTTTTGAAGATGTCTATTTCTACACAGTATTTAAAGCACCTGAAAAATAGCTTGTGCGCCTGCTTCAAAAGTTATGATGGGAAAATATCTAATGGAAAAAGCTGTCATTTTGTCCCGCATTTCATTAAAAAGTAATAACTTAAAAAGGTAACAAAGAACATTTTTTTGCAAAACTACAACAAATACATTTGCGATTTCGTAATGGAAAAAAAAAATTGTTACTTTTTTAAATTATTACTTTTAGGGAAAAATATGAGGTGTTATGTGAGGGACAGAGTGTTCCCTTTTTTTCTTTAATAATGGGTTAAATGCTTTAACCCATGTTTAAAGGGGGGGGGGTTAACCCATGCTTAACCCATGTTTAAAGCATATAACCCATGGGTTAAATGCTTTAATTTCTCTTAATTGTGCAAATGATCGCGGCGCAAAGTGATATTATCTTCGATAAGGGAAACAGTTTCTTGTGAAGGGTGTCCCTTGATCACGTGATGTCCAACGGGGGATGTTGACGCACGCTCTGAGGAGAAAAGTGGGGAGAAGGCACATCTATTCTATTTTAAGATCTATGACTGTAACCCTTGAGTAATACATCCCCTCCTCTTAGATTGTCCAAGATATCAACGTTTTAAGACCTTAGTATCGTGGGTTAATTTGCGAACTGATTACCCTCTTTGGAAGAGCAGCGTTTTTTCGCAAATTTGTGTTGCCGTTATTTTTCTCCTTTTCTTTCTCTCTCCCCCCTCCCATTTTTACATTCTAGCGAGTGTTAGATTCATGGAATTTAGTGATTCCTCAAGTCTTTCTCAAAAATGCAGGAACGGTTGCCCATCGGTGTTTCCAACCAGCTTGAAATTTCCCCTCGATGATTTCCAAAATTCCCATTTTCATTGAAATATTCAAAATCCCTGATAGTTTCCGTTATACCTGGTATGTGTACGCCCTTTGATGTGGCGAAAACATTTCACCTGGTCAGCAATCACTCTCAATCGGTGATTCAGATTCAGCTCTTTAAGATATTTTAGGAGCATATATAATTTTCATTTATGCGTGTAAAGTTGGAAAAAAAAAGAAAAAAAAAATCCGCAAATGAAAAAAAGGAAAGAATGATCGAAAATAGCATGAGAAAAGGCTAAATTTTCAATTAGAGCCGATTATTTCGAAAAATCAGGGAGAATATCGAGCAACTCCTCGGTCTGCAATGCAGTGAGTTGGAAATAACAGAGCTATACCTAAAAAAAGTCAAACGGCGCGAGTCGAAAAGCCACTCCTCCAAAAGCACGTTGCAAACAAAACAAGCCCATGGCGGAAAATCGAGAGAATGTTGATTTAAATTCGTGGTTATAAGAAAGGTCCAGTAATTAAAGCATACTTTTCAAACACTCAATTTTTCTTTTTTTAGTAAAAACTGAAAGAAAGGCATTGAATTTCTTTCTGTCCCGACCTCCGTCTCGGAAATTTGTCCAAGACGGAAATCCGTCCTGAGACGGAAGTTCTTGCACCAATGGGTGGGGTATATCACATCAGTTCCAAATAATCTTTGGATGATAGTAGTTGATCAATCACATAATTTTAATGTAATACAAAAAAGCGTGGGGGGCTTCTTATCAGTTGTCTTGAATTTCTTCCATTTGTTGTCCAAGCAGAAATGTAAATAGACAGCACCCCACGCTTTTTTGTATTACATTAAAATTAAGTGATTGATCAACTACTATCATCCAAAGATTATTTTTCACTTTTTAGTTCATTTTGCTACGAAAGCGTGTTTTTTTAGTTCTTTTAACTATTATTTTTATTTGTCAGATTATATAAATCTAACCTCACTTTTCACCTTTTATTTCCTTCGATTGACTTATGTTTTGCTTATGTGTTGAGCTAAGTTTCTTGAAGATCAAATCGTGACAAATGTTTTAATGTATGCATACTGAAATTTTAACTAAAGGAGTTACAGTTCTAATTTTGCACCCCCCTCCCCCCACATCTCTCCCTTTTCATGCAACTGAATTTTTAATTAAGTCCTTTCATTGTTTTATTATTTTTTGAGTTTCCTATAGTTCGGTTTAGAGCTGTTTTTTAGTCATAGGTATCTGTATGAAATGTTCCAAAATGAATATTTAAAAATCATTTTAAGTACAGTGTAACTTAGATTTTAACGATACCCGATTTAACGATTTCCTGAATTGAGCGATACATTTCACTGGTCCGAATTTAACTGCATTGAATGTATAAGCTCCTTGATTTGAAGATATCCTTATTTAACGAAAACTTTCTCCAGTCCTTTGACAATTATTTAATCGGGGTTATACTGTATTTTTTTTTTTTTTTATATTTAATAGCACATAATTGAGAGTGTAGCAAATCTGCTACTTATATTTTTCCATGACTTTGAATTAATGCTCTCACAAAAGCAACTATGTTGTCAATCAAGTGCATGCTCATGTCTGTGTTAAGCTTGGTTTCAATGAATAAATTCTGAGGAATTACAAGAGATCTTACTGTTGGGGGAGGGGGGTTCTCAGGCTTAAATGCAGGGTTGATAAGAGTCTGTCGACTTAGCTGGAAAGTATGAGAGGGCTGGGGTTTGGTGAACAAACTGACAAGAATGCATGACAAAACAAAATCTGTGTTAAAACCTCCTTTAACCGACACACTCAAATATTGAACGTTTATTCCGTGTCCCAGTCCCTTTATATAGGCTTTTCCATATCATTCACTCTGAATAGCTTACACTCAGAATACAGTTATTATATAAAACTGAGTGAATATTCAAGGGGTGACCATTCCTTGAGGGAAATGGTGCATCGCCTCCTAAGCTACGCCCCCCCCCCCAAAAAAAAAGCATTCAAAGATATAGTTTGTTTCAGTTTCAATAATACCATTCCCATTCCGTCAGGACCCCCTTCCTTGCATTAAAAATTTTTTCTACAGTTTACACCAATTACTATTTTCAAGAAAATATATGTTTGATTGAACAGAGTGTTGTTGAGTTGTACTTGCTTTCTGTACTACTTTTCTCGCCTTCTTTTTTTTTTTACCAATTTTTTCAATCGCCATGTGTTGAGATTGTTACTTCCCTGCAAAAAGTCATCAAAACCCATAACTGCCCACTCGCCTCCCTCCTCCAATAACTAATTTTTTCAACTAGTGATTGTTTTTTCTTTTTTCCCACTACAATATTCGTAACTTAATTTTGCATTTATTTGTGTAAATGTTATTTATTTATTATTGGTCATTTATGAATTATTTTTTATTTAGACATTGACATTTCATCCAACTTGGATTGCTTATTTTTATGTATATTATATATATATATTTTTTGTGACCATAAAAATAATCTTTTAAATAAGAAGTCATTTGCGTGTTGTACACTATGTGCCAGGGCTGTACCCAGACTTTTGTTTCGAGGAGGGTTTTACCAAACATATTTCTTGTGCAAATTCAATATGATCAATGAAGTTTGATTTCATATTTTGTGTTCTGTTGCTTTTTGTTACAATAGATACTTAAAGAGCATTAACATGAAAAATAAAAATACAATGTATTTCTTTCAATGAAAGAAAAAAAAAATCTGATCTAAGTTTTCTAATCACTCAAAAGGATAGATGTATTTACTCTGTCTTTGCTCATCTAAGCACATGACTAGCACAGCCAGAAATACCTTCTGGAGGGTATTTTTGATCAAAAATACCTTCTGAAGGTTTTTTTTTCCATCGAAACAGCCTTTTCATATGCAAAAACTACTGTATTATAATTTGCATTTTCATTAAAACCAATGCTTTTGAGGGTTGTTTTCAGCCCCTCTCCCCCTTCGCTATGCCACTGAAGCACATGTGAAGTAATGCTTCTAAAATTTCTATTTTATGACATTTATAAAATGTGTAAGTGAGTTTGGTACTTTCAAATTTAAAGAATTTTGGTATTTTTGTTTGGTATTCAAAATTCAAAAGAAAATGGTGCATTGTTCTGTAGAAATGTTTACAATAAATGCAATAAAAAAAAATACTACAGATAAAACACCTTATTTACATTCTTATTCAATAATAATTTATTTTTCAAATGAAATTACAAAATAAATAAAAAAATAAAATAGTAATAGAAATGTTTTCAACAAGAAAAGTGTATAAAAACATCTTTTGAAGAAGTAGTTTTGAAAATTTTTGGTGCGGGATTTATTTCTAAAGAAGTGGCTATTAAGCTAGAAATTTCTAAGTGTTGTTCTCCCTCCCCCCCCCCCCTCTGTAGTAGTAAGTATTGCCTTTGCTTTAAACTGGAAGACATTCTTGATTTGATTTTGAGTTTAACATTGATGATGGTGCCTGTTAGGTTTTTGCAATGTTAATGGCGTGGGGGGGGGGGGGCAAGGGCGGATTCAGGAGAGGATCCCTGTGACAGTAATTTGTTGTGATTATTATTACTTCATTTTTTTCTATGTGAAAAATAGTACATGGAATGAATATTAACATGTGTGTGTGTCCCCGTTCTGTAAGGTATTTCTTCTCAGGGCCTCATAATTCAAAGGAGTGACTTGGTTCGTTTACTGGGGTTATTGCTATTTTGAGTTTTCTAATTGTTCATTTTCAAAATAACAATCATGACTAATGAGTTCAACGTTTTTTCAGAGCACTCTTCCACCTCAAACCACATGTGTGTCTATGTTTTTCCAATAATTTATAAATTTAATGCCATATATTCAAAGCTTGTGGTAGCGTGACCAGCCTATCTGCCAAAAGAAATATGACTTTTATGATGAAAATTTGAAAAAAATATGATCTATGGTGCAGGTTGCGACATTGAAAAAAATAGGGGGTTGGTAGGGTATAATTGAAAGGATTTTGATCTCATTGGGTTAGGGGGGGGGGGGTGCCTTGTAGCATGTGAGGGGGGTGCACCATCATCCTTGGGGGATGGACTTAACTGATACTTTTTTACGTAGGTGATACAACGTTCGCAATTAAAACATGACTCCCTTTACAACAATTTCTGGATCCGCCCCTGTGAGATGGGGGATGAATCTTTTGATTACTCATTTTAGTGGGGACTAAAGGAATAGGACAATATTTTGACAAGCCAGGAATAAGAATTTTATTAGTACAATAGCTTATAAAATCACATGACTTTTTCCTATATTGAGCAAGTAATGTTTTTCTTTCTCTTCCTCCCCCCCCCAACCCATTAATATATTGTGCTGTCCTTTTTTGTGGTTTTTGAAAATATTCTTATTTTTTCTCTTCATTAATTCTTTTTCAGATGGTATTGGAAAAAACATGAAGGTAGCAGATGACCAAGGGAAAATGAAATCCTGGCTGAAGCATTCAGCAGACTAGCTGATAAGGGAACAGCCAATAATTAAAGAAATCTATTGTATAAAATTTGTCAATAAAGGTGTTTCATTGTATTATTTTAGTACTGCTCTTTGTATCAAACTTCATGGAATCCATTAAATGAAATTCAGGTAAATTATATAAGAATGTTGTGCTACTTGTACTTCTTTTTTTCTTTTGCAAAACTAAGTCCTGGCTTAATGTATTTAATTATTTTCAGTTAGAATTTCATTGTGTATTGATAAGAACCAATTGTATACTAGTTTTATCAACTTGGGGGAACTGTATTTCAGTTTAATATTGATTGCTTACATGCAGGGAATAAATTGAGAATTTCAATTGGAAACAAAATTTGCCTGCAATCTTAATATTATGTACTGGGCTATAAGTTGTACTATGTATATTCAGGTTTTGGACAGTTATTAAAAGGAATAAATAAAATACATGTGAAAATGTATAAGCAGTGCAGGGGCTGCTCCATTGTAGGCAAGATATTTTATTAACAGCTAGTTCAAGTAGTTTTAAATTGCATTACTAAGAGGATCTTTTCAAGCCACTTGCTATAAGAAAATTCAAAGCTGTTGCTTAAAACTTGATAATCTCCAATTATATGTTTAATAAAAGGGCTATCTCTTTAAAGTTTTATCACAGCGAACTAAAATTTTGCATTTTAAATTCTTATAGTAGCTATAATAATAAATTCTTATATTAATAATTTTATTTAAAAAATGGAAAGTCATAAGCATAAATAGACGAGTAAGAAGGTACATAAAATGATAATAAACATTTTCATTCGAGGAATACAATATGCCTAAACTATTTTTTGTGTTTTTCAAGCTGCTTTAGGAAAAGATTGTTGGACTCTCCATTCTCCAAAGAGCTTGGAAAAAATAATCAAAGGAATACAATGCACCAAAACAATGAATGACAACTTTTTTAATTATCTGAGAGTAAAATTAATCTGTAAAAAAACTGAAAGGCGTTCAATATATGTATTTTATAGTGATGATAAATATACTGAACTAAAATTGCTTTGATTGGCTTTTTTATTTTTTAATTTAATTTATATTTTTTAAAAATAGTTTGCTTCATTTTGTCAATTAACATTGGGGCTGCAAACCTGATGAATTGTAAGAGAAAAAAAATAATTGTAATAATAAAAATTTTCATAACTAAATGAGCTACAAAATGAAGTAAACTGAATTTAAAAAAATAATAAATTAAATTAAAAAATAAAATAGTCAAATAAAGGGCCCGTCTTTGGACGACCCCAGGACGCCGTGAGACCGTCGCTTTAATGTGGGTTAGTCCGCCCTAAAGCATTGGTTTCCTAGAAGCGAACACGCTTAGCGTCGGCGTCGTTCCTCGCCGAGGCGAAAACTTGATTCTTCTGCTCATGCGCGCCCGAGCCGATTCGGCGTTCTGAGTGGTCACGTCGGAATCCACTTGACTTTGATTTCAGCGTTACACCCCGTTTGCACTGCGAGCTAAGCGCGCTCAACCCATCAATGCACTTACGAGCTAAGCGCACTTACTTTAAAAGTCGTTTGCACTAGAGAACGCACTTAAAGTTTAACTGCAAACCCAGGGAGGCTAAAAGAAGGAGCCTCACCTCCTTTGGCAGCGGGGCGAAAAAGTGACCGGATTATTCCATCGCCAATGGTGGCGCTAGTGGTCCATCTCTCGCAGTTCGCTCGCCTGATTTAACCGACCCCGAGTATTCGACTGGGTGGATGCCGGCAGTTAGCTAGTTTGGGGCCATTGATACGAAAAATTTGTTGGAACTCAATAATATCGCGCGGTCAGCACGATGGACCTAAAATTACTTTCTTTCTTATATTTGTTCTAGAATTTAGACATTAATTCTGTGTGTCCTCGATCTTCTTTCTCCTTAGTTCTTTTACTCCAATTAATTTATGCAGTAACTTCGATCAACCCTCTCCCCCCCTCCCCCATAAATTTTGCATGATATAAGCTCATTTAAAATTAAATATTTCACAGTAATATGTGCAATAATATTTAGTTTCTTTTTTTGTTTACTTCTGCTGAAAAAGCCGTTTTTCCCCCCTTTTTTTTCTGGTGGATTAATCTTTAAAAACGATAAGAAAAAAAATAATTAATACTTTGAACATTGAAAAAAAACTGCTTTTTCGTTAGTTAATTGTGAACAATTAAAAAAGAATCTTACAAGAAAGTGCTATTTAATTCAAGCGTTAATCTAGTTTATTGCTTATATTTATCAAGCTAAGTTTCGTTTTCACTTACCATAATTACTTGGTTTTTTTATTCCAATATTTAGTTCTGTTACACCGAGTTTCTTTATCCTACACCACCCCCCACACACACAAATTTCGTGCGATATTAGCTCATATGACTTAATATAGTTCACTGTATTATGTGCACCAATATTTAGTTTTGTTTTTGTTTAATTAATTACTTTTGCTGAAATAACCTTTTTTTTCTTTTTATTTCGTTGGATTTATCTTTAAAAACGATTAGAAAAAATATTAACACTCTGTATATTGAGAAAAAAAAATTGTTTATCGTTAGTTATTAGTGAACAATTACAAATAATGTTACAAGAAAGTGCTATTTATTACAAGCGTTGATCTAGTTTATAGCTTATATTTATCACATTGTGTTTCGTTTTCACTTACCATAGTTACTTTCTTTCTCCTCCTCCCATACATAAATTTCGTGTGATATAAGCTTACATAAAACTTTATGTATTACGTTTAGTTTGAAATTGTTGCTCTGCTCTGGATTTAAGTGAAATTTGAAGAAAAAAAAAAGCAAAACATAAATATTTTGATGAAAATTATAAGTTAAACAGTTCAATCTTAATTTCAATTGAATTCTCTACATGAGTGCGTTATTGAGTTTTTCTACTACAGTGGAGTTTCTATTATTCAAGTTAAGCATATGTGAAATTTAATAAATAAGAAGAAAAAGGACATGGAAATATAACTAGAAGGAAACAAAATTAGTGATTTAAATTCCAAAACTTTAGTTGTTCATTGCTACTCTCTTTCTATTTTTTTAAATGAATAACTTTAAAATCAAGTCTTCTCGCTTACTCTTAAAATTAAATGCATAGTACTCAGAAAAATTATGAAAACCGGATCGTAATTTACGGGTTTTATTGGGAGAAAATGTTTTCAATAGCCAGCTAAAATCATTTTTAGTTTCATGGCAAATGAGCAGAACAGCCATATCAAAAACAATATACAAAATAGAACACAAAATTGCACAACACATAACAAGAATGAATGCTCGCTAAAGTCGTAGCAGAAATACAAATTAAACACATTGAATGCAAAATATGCCAAAAACCTTGGGTGGAGTAAAGTATTCTATGCTTCTTTGAACAGCTTTCATGGCGAAAGTAGTTTAATACTTCCAAATATACAGGTGATAGTTTTTAAAACACACTTGTTTACAATGCTTCGCTACGAGCGAAAAGATATAAGTAGTGCGAGAGATGATACTCTAGCGGCCTCTGGCGGAAGTGGAATTTTGTTGCCAAACTTCTAACATGGAGATTCGTCTCCTTCCTTTTACTCCCTGGTCTTGTTGAGCGGCTTCCCAGTGTCGCTCAACTGAAGCGGCTTTGAGATGCGCTAAGTGAATGCGCAGTAGGTTAGCTGAAAACTAAGCGGCTTAATTCCGCCAGTGCAAACGGGGTATTACGTCGATGAGCGACGTCGAAGATCGGCGATTCGCTTCTAGGAAACCAAGGCTTAAGGCGTTCCTGGGACGTCTCTGCGTCGTCCCTTGTTAGTCGCCGTCCGTCTCCCGGACGTCAGACGGTGCCCTTCTGGGGACGTCTACAGACCGTTATTGAACCCGGACATGGGGGCAGACTTAGGACGCCGGGGAGTGACGTCCCCGGGACGCCTCTATCGTCAGCAGATGACGTCCCATTGACACCTGGGCGACGACATTATGCTGAGTGGGATAGTGCCTGAAGGTGCAATGCAGGCCAGAAAATAGAGCAGAGGAGCCGAAACAGCATGCAATCGCAAAAAAACTCATTGCGCATGCGCTTTTGCCCTGGACATACATTTAACCACCTCAATATGGCGGACAAATGATGACTGCGTTTGTGTGTCTTTCACATTGAATGAAGTACACTATTGAATTAAGACACAACTTTTCTAGGATTAATTATCCGAAATTACAAGTAAGTACAGCTTTTGACCACTTTGTAGCTTCTAGGGCTTTCAAACATAGTTAAGTGTTTAAAAGTGCATTTATTTACCGTTACTGTCTTTTAATTTCAGTTTACCGTTACTATCGTGAAATTTCCATCATTCAAAACGCTACTAAAAATATGTCATTATTTTCTTGAGTACTCGACAAGCAGCTTTTATTAATCACCAAAAAAAAAAAAAAAAAAAAAGACACCTGCTATAAGATTATCAATAATCATCAACAAGTGAGAATCTTAATAAAAATGGTTCTTGTGCTTCGTAGATTATAACAGAAAGCTAGCGATAAAAAAAAATCTCTCTCAGTCCAGCTCTTTTTTTTTTTTTTTTTTTTGCTTTTTCATTCAAGTGTTAGAATCATTTCCTGTTAGGGTTAATGTCTCGATAGCGTTAGACATTTCTTTTGGTTTTTTAACTGTCGCAAAACTTCATGTGCATTTTATTTTGTTACTCTTGATTAACGTTTATGGAACGATTTTGTTTTTCCGTAACTGTAATATCCCTGAATATTTTTGACTCTTCATGTAAATAATTCATAAGTACAGCTATGCTTCATTTTCGGAATGCGTCATGTTTTAGTAAATGTATAATTTCTCACATTACTTAAATAATTACTCGTCTTTAAATTATAACGATTTGTGACAGATCTTTGATACCAAGTAAAGGGGTAGACATTTATTGTTTTATTAATTCTTAACGTTACTTTTTATTAAAAAAAAACTCTTCAGAACTCTGAATTTTTCACATGTTTTTAAGGGCCCCAGAGTTATTATTAATATTATTTATTTTGCGAATTTTTAAGAAAACGATAAAGATTTCACTGGTCCGCAAAGTTTTTCATTTGCTTTTACCGCGCCCGTGGGTCAAAAGAGGTTGAGAAACATTGAGTGAGTTAGAGTAATGAGCACTTCTTAACTATGTTGAAAACTCTGAAATATGATCAAATGCTGTAATTACATGTTTTAATAATTTCCAGTACCGAGTTCAATGTGAAGAATGTCCAAAACGTAGAATATCATAAATCAAAACAAAACTTAAAAAAAAGAAAAAAAAAAATGCACAACTGTATTCAAAAACGCACACAATACGAGGGAGGGGGGGGAGGAGGATCTATAGTAAGGGTGCCATTCTCTCTCCGAAGGTTCCTTTTTTTCACTCCGGCTGTCTATTTTTTTAAAAGGTGCCTGTTTTTCACCCTATTTAGAGGTGCGATTTCGGCTCCGTATTGGGTGCCGTTGGTTTTGAATCTTAATGTTTATACCTGAGAGTATGATAATACGGTGCTTATAAATTTTGGGTGCCATTTTACTGGCAGGAACAAATATAACACAGGGGTGCCGACTTGGGGGGTTCATAGAGCAGATTGCGCCGTTGAAATTTTTAGGGGGGGTATTTTTCTCTTTTTGGGGGCTCTCGATCTTCGGGGGGGGGGGTCTTATACAAAAACATACGTACCCAGTAGCGTGTACGTATTGGGGACACCCTTTCTTTTCAACCCCCTTCTGGAGGAGACACAAACTCAATTAAAGGTTAAGTATAAATGATTCAACTCTACAAATGTTCCCCAATTTATTATGTGTCGACAATTATGTGTCGACAAACACAGTAGCTCAATAAGGGAGGGGGGGGGGGCGGATGCAGGGCCGGACAGGGCAATCGCCCGAAGGGCCAATTGCAATTTGTGGTTAAACTTTTTTTTTAACCCGTAACACTCTTATAATTAATACAAGTTTGAAGGATCGTCAAATTTGGTGTCGCCTGCGCCAGACCTATGTTTAATAGAGGCTTGGGAGACAATCAGACACTGGATATAGGTTTAATGTCAGGAATGCCTATGAGGTATTTCTTCAGTGCACTCAGTGCCGCCGAGAGTCAAGGCCCCCTGTATGATGATTTTCCGGCCCCCTATCCTCAGTAAAACTCATAAAACCTATATAATCGCGATTCCGATGTGGGCCCCTAGTTTCCGACTAGGCTGACATGGCCGGCCTTTGGCCCTGAGTGTACTTCAGGGCCGTCTTCAAGGGGTATAGTGAGCAGGAGTGCCCACCCGGGGGGGGAGGGGTAATTTGACAGGGTTTTTGTTGATCGCATTTGTGGGGGTTCTCGTTCTGCATTTGAGTATTCCGTATTTATCAGCAGTTGAGGTGCGTCATTGCTCTTTTTTTTGGGGGGGGGGGAGTATGTGTATCCCTGTAGTGAGGGCTACCCCCCACCCTTTTTCAGAAGTCCATTTCAATTATATTTTAGCGAGGCACAAAAAGAAAAGAACTTCGCTGTTTTATAAAATTAAAATAGCAATAATAAATGAACAAATTTATTAAAAGTAACAAAAAATATTCATTTTGCAAAAGATAGTGAAACCTTAAAATAAAATCATCCAAAATTATGTATTATTAAGATTATCTAATTTTAGGTCTCCGAATGTACGTTCCAAACTTTTTTCAATGAAAAAAAAATAATAGTATTGCGTAAATTCGTGGCAAGCTTCAGTTTAAAAAAGAATAGATTAATAGAATTGATAGCTTCATAGAGGCAACTGACATATTTACATCTTAAATTGTTTACATAAAATAACATCACGAAAATCACAGCTAAATAAACACAGGAGCCACACCGAAATATGTTTTGATGGGAAAAAAAATGCTACAATACAATGGGAGAGCTTTAAAATATTGCAATAGATATGCACACCAGGTTCTAAGTGTTTTAAAAATAATAATCAAGAGATTCAGAAGGTATGATAGTTAGAATTTAAAAAAGTGGAAAAAAAACCTGAAAAATCACTGAAAAATGCATCACATCTGTCCAAAATGTTTGAAGTTATTTTTATTTGAGCCGCAGACGGCTTTGTGCTCCAAATAGATAAAAATACTAGGATGTACAAATCAAACAAATCAGTCCAATAGTTTTGGAGAAGAAAAACTGAGAGTGGGTTTTCCACAACAGTTTCAACCATAATTAGAATAAATAAGAGAGGATATAGTCCTAATTTCTTCATTTTACGTCACCAAAGGTACCTTAGAAGTGTGTCTTTGAGACTTGATTCCGGGAGAGAGTTTTCAAACCCCACAATTGCAACCAACTATGAAGGAACTCAATTTCAATAAAGACTAAAAATTCTCCCTCCCCATCATTAATTGAAACTGAATTCCGGGGGAGAGTTCCCGAACCCCACAATTGAAGCCTAAAATTACGTATTTAGGACTGCAATTTCGAAAAACTCCCAGTAGAGCACAACCCCGTAATCCTTAGAAACGCCTCTCCCTATCATTAAAAATCGTCTGAACTTTCGTTCACAGGTAGGTGTATCACTTCTAAAAAAATTCTGGGAGAGAGCCCAGAACCCACTCTTCTTATAACAACATTGGAGATCATCTGCAACTGCGTCTCTGGAATTTCATGTTCGAAAAATTGTTGGGCCCCCAAACCTCTCCTCCTAAGAACAGCACCAAAGACAGTCTAAAACTGCACTTTTAAAACTAAAATTTCGGCAAATTTCAGGGAAGAGACTCTCAGAAAACTTCTCCATACAATTTCGAAATATTTCCGGAGGAGGGCCTCCAAATTTCTTTTCCCTCAACACCAGCAAAGATCGTTTGAAACTGCGTTTTTATAAGTACAATTCCGAATTTTTTCCAATGGAGATCCCCTCCCCCTATCATAATCGAAGATAATTTGTACGCGGGTTTTTAAAGTTTCAACTTCGAAAAATTACTCGGCGAGGGTCCTGGAACTCCCCCACCCCCTCCATACTAAATAGTGTTTAAAACAGTATTTATAAAACTACAGTTTCGGAAACTTTCCGGGGGGAAAACCCCAAACTCCCTGTATCTGCATCACTTACAATTAGGTTTACGATTACGTAACTTCTGTATCAATTACGATTAGGTTTATATTGCTAACACTTCAATCTTGTAATAACACCCTCCGAAACCAGAAACTGAAATCTTTCTCGCTCGCTCTCTCTCTCTCTCTCTCTCTATTAAAATGCGTTAAAAACGGAGGAGCCTCCTAAGTCACGGAATGGGAAGATTGGGCGCCGAGCATTTTGGGCACCGGGAACTTAGGGCGCCGAGCATACTGGGCGCCGGGAACATTGGGTGCAGAGATCTTTGGGTGCCGAAAAAAATTGTGTTTCTGCCGTATTGGATTTCGGCTTTTATCGCCTGCTTTTGCTTGACGCTGTTTGATTATTTTTTTGTACTACTTTAGCTATTATGTATTAAAAAAAATTGTTGCGATGTTCATTTATCGAGATGGCCGATTTCTGTCTGTATTCCAGATCTTAGAATGCAATAACAAGGGTTGCCATCCCTATAAGTTTGATTGTCCCCCCCCCCTCCCCCCGGGCTAAGTTTTACTGGGTATATCCCTAAACACAATCCTCCAGTGGTGAGACTGAGATCCCTTTAAAATACCTTCTCTTCTAAAGCTGTCAATGTTGTAGACTGTTTTATGCACCCTCCCCCCCCCCCCCCCCTCCGCCAGCAACTCTTCTTCAGCCTTGATTTTTAGAATAAATTACTGGAATATTTAACTGACAAAATAGCCCATTGTCGCTCTCTGTTGCAGATTTTAGTCTGCTTCGCAACAAAAAAAAAGCGACAACCTAATGGAGAAACTTGACTAAAATTCTTTTTAAAGAAATTCTCTAAAAATTTTAAAACTATATAATCCTTGCCTTAAATCCTCCCACCCTTACATAGGTACCCCTTTTTTTAGCTCTTATTATTACAATAGATCTCAACCATTTATTTATTGAGATGGCTGATGGTTGTCTTTATTGCAGACCTTAGATAGCAGAAACATTAGTTGAGGATGGACCCCAACCTTTCCAAATCGGAAAATATTTGTTTAAAATTTTGAAAAAGAAAGTTAAAAATTTTGGCTAATTGAAAGTTTCAGCAATATTTGGAGGCGGCTTGAGAATTTGAGATACATCTGAGAATTTAATTTGAGATACATAGTTACATCTTATGCAGAGGAGGGGAGAGAGGCAATCCCCCTTCCCTCCCTTGCATCAGATGTAACACATTGATCTAATCAACTGATTTGCTTGCTATGTTGAACAAAAGAAAAGCACTTGTCCCAGAAGAATATGGGTAACTTATGCTTAACAGGAAGTCAAGGAATTCCATTATTCTGTGAGAAAAAAATAGTTACTGAAATACAAGGATTACCGCAGAGTGGGGCCACTTGGACCCGGAATTTCAAACTTTTTGCGCGTTTTACACTGAATGCTTTGTTAAACCCATAATGTTAATTGATAACCTTGTTTTTACCACTTTTCAGACGTTCTGCTACCACCTTAAGCCCTTTTTAAACAACAATTTTAACTCTATATTTTTCTCTTTTTAAAAATTGGGTTCAAGTAGCCCCGCGATGGGGCTACTTGGACCCACTCAGCAAAACCATTAGAAAAAGCTGTAAAACAGGTGGTGGTATGAAGAAGGACCAATGATTTTGAAAAATAAACTCAAAACGTACATTTATATAAATTAGTGAACAAACTATTTATATAAATTACAAATTATTTAAATAAATTAATATAAAATCAACGTATAGATAAAAATATATTTTTTATACAAACATAATTTCTCAAACAGAAGCATAATCTAACTACAGCTAAAACCAATTGAAATGTTCATTATTTGAACATTAGAAAGAAAGAAAACCCGTCAATTCAATGGTTTGGGTGGATTTTTTTTTTTTTTTCTCTGATAGGATTATTTAAAACCTGCTCTTCCCAGCTACTAAACACTACAGAATGCAAAGGCTTGTGTTGTGAATGATCTTTTAATTTCCATTTTAGAGTTGATATACTAAAGTCAAAATGGGCTGATGCTACTCTCTAAGACATTTCTCCGGAAGTAGTTAAATCTGGACACAATTGTAATTTTTCCTCTAAATAATCCGCATTATTTCCTACTTCAAGGGGTTCTCTTTTACTTTCGGACTCTTTTTAGCCCCAGATCGGCATAAATCGGGTATAAATAGCAACTAACCTCTTTATTTTAAAAGATTACAAACCTTACTTAACATAATTTAGTGATGAAACATGGTTTGGGGCTGTTTGAACGCTGGATTCAAGTAGCCCAAACATTAAGGCAACCAGTGCAAATTCACTAACTTATATTGGTTACTGTGTTAAACATATAGCTATAACCTTAAAACACTGTTATTTTAGTAAGAAATAGAATGCAAACATAAAACTATTTTCACACCTTGATGATATGAGATGTTTCCATGAAATTACATGTGAAAGTTTGCAGACACAAAAAACAACTGTTTAGACAACTTGCAATCATAACCTCAATCAGAAAAAGGTGGGAATAGCAGAAACTTTGTTTCATGTTCCAGCCTCTACCTAGTACTGCTATCTATCATGGAGAAAGTTTTTTAAGTTTATACATTGAGTTACTTAGGACCAGGACGGATTTTAAACACTTTTTTCTCGTGGGTTCAAGTAGCCCCTGGAGGCTCAAGTAGCCCCATTTTACGGATATCAGTTTCTCTTTAAGAAGTTTTTTTGGGCGCGGGGGGGGGGGGGGCAATCGTACTTGCAGGGATGGCACCCCTAGTTATTGCATTCTAAGATCTGGAATACAGACAAAAATCGGCCATCTCGATAAGTGAACACTGCAGCAATTTATTTTAATACTTTATCTAATCATAATAGCTAAAGTAGGAAAAAAAAATATTTTAACAGCGTCAAGCAAAAGCAGGCAAGAAATGCCGCCGAAATCCAATACGGCGGAAGCAAACAAATTTTTTCGGCACACAAAGACCTCTGCACTCAATGTTCCCGGCTTTCAATATGCTCAGCACCCAAAGATCCCAGCGCCCAATCGCCCAAGTTTTTGACCTTGCGACGGCCCTGAATTCGTTTTATTGCTCTTTTCTACTTCCATTAAATAAATAAAAAAAAAAAAAAACTTGCAAGATTGTGCACATGGGGGGGGGGGGGGGGGTTAGAGATAACCATGTGGTTAAGGGCCGGTTTTGTGTAATCGCCCGGGCCTTTTCAACGGCCTAGTCCGGCACTAGGTGGATGACACCAAAATAGCCTCATGAGGTAATGGGAAATATAAATCTTCAATTCTGAAATAAAAATAAAATCAAAGAATAAAAATGCAGCGTTTGAGAAATTTTGATACTCGAATTAGTTGATGATCCAAAATTGAGATTGATGAAAATTGAAGTCGCACATGCTCCGAGAATTACATCCCTCGAATTCTGTAAACACCAATTTTAACGCCGGGCATATCGAAAGAAAAAAATACAGATAGAAATTATAACATTTGTAATAAAGACGATTCAAGGATAACCTGTTAGTATTTTATTCATATTCATGACTCGCTGTTAAATATGAAATAAACTGTAATTCTGGTAAACATTCTATAATACATTGCCTCGTAAAAACGTTTATTTCTTAACGCTATTAAAAATGATTCTCTATCGTATGGTTTATATTTCTCATTTCTTTTCTTTCTTCATTTTACGGCGCCAGAAAGTGAGCTGAATCCCCACTACCAAGAAAGAGAAATTAAGAAATCAACCGTCTGATAAACATAAACAAATCATCTGACGTAATTTCGTGTAGAGCTTAGGGAGTGTGTGGGGTGAGAGGAGGTGCCAGGGGCAAGTGTCAGTTGCCTGATGTTTATACAGTATTGTCAGATTGGGGGAAATTTCCCCATTTTGGGGAAATCTTGTGCTAGAGAGGGAAATTTTGGGGAAATGGGTTTTGAGAGTAATTTTTTTTCTCTTGTGGAAAACTCGAGGAAAAAAAAATCTTCAGGAAAAAGGATTTTTTTTTTTTTTCATATTTAAATTTGCGTATATTTACATCTGGTAGTTACAGTGTTTGTATTAAACAGCGTTGGGTTAGCTCTCAACTTTCTGGAATTCGCATTTCACATTAAGTGGAATATTATGTTATGGAATTCGCAATAATATTCTGCGTAAGTAACCAGTTGACACGTGAAACGGGTAAAAATAAGTGATGTGATGAAGAATGTTCTTGGATAAGAAAATACAAAGTTCATAGTTTAAATGTACAGAAGCAGAGTAGTAAATGAGTAGAAAAAAAAAATATTTGGCTATTTCTTACCTCTCGGTCGGCTAGGGCCAAACAATGAAATCCAATATGAGTATAAGTCCTTCCTTGATGCGGGCGCTTGTATAATGAGAACCAAAAAAAAAAAGGTGAAAATGGAAGAAAAAAAAATGTTGGGGAATTTTAGAACAAAATTTGGTTATTTGGGGGGGGGGGAATATTAGTGGGTAAACAATTTTTGAATTTGGGGAATTTTGATAGAAAATATCGCTTTTTGGGGAAAAGTTGGAAGGGAAGTGAGGGGTTGACCATCTGGCAACACTGTGTTTATAAAATAACACCGAAGGCAAATAATTTCTTTTGTCGGCCAGCTCATTTCGTCTTTGTTATTTAACAATTTATATTCTCTCTGTTTTTAGTAACAAGAGCACATAACTAGTAAGTTAAGTTTTTTTCACAGCAATAAAATGAAATCGATCATTACATTTACATTATTACCTAATTTAATTAACATTATCAAACCTATGTCGACCGTATTTCAGATGAATAGCCAAGTGCTTGTCATTGTTAGTTATTAGTGTTTAATTGGGTTAATGTCGCAATATTGCTAAGAAGGTAATGCAAGGTAATACAGAGCCAAGAACACTTTCCTTTTCGAAACTCCCCACAAAAAGAATTGTTCTTATTACACATGACCTTCTCTCCATAGTGAAAAAGTTAAGATTTAGAAAAGTAATCCCCGCCCCCCCCCCCCCTGGCTGTCATTTTCGAATATTCCAGGGGGCATAAGATTATTACATTTTATAGTAATTTTTGTAGGAATTCTTAAAGTTTTCAAATGTTATAAGCATTGTTCAACTTTTTAAAATGAACTATAGGTATTCAACATGGATGTGACCAGAGAAGGGCATGGGAGGGCAGCAACCCCCCCCCCCCCTTCCACACAAAACAGAATATATTTTTTTTTTTTCGAAAATTCCAAAAAACTTCTAAAAAATTATCAATTTAGTTTCCATTTCTAAACTTATCAATAGAGTGTGGAACTCCGTACGTACCGAGACGTACAGAGTACTCGGAAACTATTTGGTACTCGGCCAAATTTTGATCAGATGCTCTGCCAATACCTAGTAGTTGTAAAGAATTGAATATTGTTCAAGACAGATTTTACAATTAATAAAAAAATGCAAACATATAATGTACTGCAATCATTTACAATTGCTATATTAATAAAATAAGACTGTATTCTAAGTTTAAAAAACACTTATAAATTTTAATCAGAGTAGAAGTTAACTATAGATGTGTGTTTGGGTGAAATTCTGGAATTACTTTTTCTACATCACATATTAGTATAGAACAACTTACCTTTAGTCGGGAAGAGTCTAAGTGATTCTTAAGATGAATATTCATAGACTCATAACAAAAAACCCTGTCCATAATATTCCAATGTATTCCTAATCACTTGAAAACTTAGATTGCAAATTTTTAAAATCATGGTTTTGCAGATTCAAATTTTTGGCACAGTGATAACAAAATACAGAAGTAAAATTAAGTCATTTTTTGAAGAGTGAAAAAAAGGTTGTGGCTTTGGGTAAAGAAATTCTTAAGGAAAAAGAGAAAAAAAGTGCTATCAAAATATTTTAATACTAACCGAAATATTTGTACTTTAAATTATGATGCAAAAAACTAATCTCTCGACATTTCCTGATATAATTTGTTATAATTTCAGCTTGATTAATCATAACTTTTATTTATTTGTTTATTTTCAATTTTAAAAATAACTTTTTTGTAAAATTTTTGCCACAAACAAAATTTTCTAAACAATGCTTAGTTAAATTTCAGCTGGAATTTTATTTTAAAAACTATTATATGGACATGGAGGTTTATGCTACTATTCCAATGAGTCCAAAATTCATCACGTATGTGTCGGTGGTTCTTCTTGAAACATAATTTGTACTCAGCCAAGTAGTGAAAGGCTGAGTACAAATTATGTACTTGGTACTCGGCTCATCTCTACTCAGGGGCGTAGCTAAAGGGGGGGGGGGGGTTTGGGGGACAAACCCCCCCCCCGAAACGTTAGTCTCAGAAAAAAAAAGAGAAAAAGAAGAGAGAAGAGAAAGAAAAAAAAAGAAAAGGAAAAAATTCCAAGCGATTATATATATATATATATATATATATATATATATATATATATATATATATATATATATATATATTATATATATATATATATATAATATATATATATATTATATATATATATATATATACACATATATTATATATATATATACATATATTATATATATATATAAAAGAAGTAACCCCCCCCCCCCGAAAGTCGGGTCTAGCTACGCCACTGTCTCTACTTATCATTGAATTTGGCTCGAGTACCTTTGTGCCTAATTTTGAAAATGTATGTTTCCTCTCTTGGGTAAAAACAACAAAATTAATACACAAATACATATATTGTTTTTTAAATTGGGAGGATTCACCCCGCCCCCCTATTTCCAAAACGAAAAGCCTGCAATCCTTCCATTTTAAGCCGGATACAACCTTAGTATTCAAGCTGTTTTGTATTCTGTGTGACATAATGAAATATGCCCAAAATAGATTTCAGCTCTAAGCAGGCTGTCATGGGGGTCAATTGGCCCCTCCCCCTCTCAGCTTTGAAAGATTAATGTTTTCACATATGAGTGG